>NW_015150671.1:18096-71443 GCF_000732505.1 Cyprinodon variegatus
TATATATATATATATATATATATATATATATATATATATATATACACATATAAATTGGGAATACATCTCAACTTTATTAAATTCAAGGTAGAAGTAACATGGAAGACTAAGTAACAGAATCCAGCTATAGTTTTACATTCTGTGGTTTAATTAAGAGTGGATCTAGAGGAGCACAAGAATACGTCGAGATAAGGGGTAGCATTCAGTTCTCTTTCCCTTACAGCATTTCCTATACAGTAATGAAATTATTCATGCCACTGAAAGTCTGAACAAAGGTCTGTTTATTATTCTTGCCTGTTAACCATGATGAAATATATGCATTTAGTGATTCCTTAAAAACCGTAAAAGCACTGAGGGATATATATTTTTTCCGTTTAACAGATAGGCACAAGCATTTTCATTTATCACTAAATTACTAGTACATTTGAGAAACAAAATGTGAGCTTTGTGAGTAAAGACATTAAATTATATAACAAACTTCTACTGCAATGTAAAAGGTAAATTCATTATGTGAAAAAAATAATAATAAAGTTTTAAGGATAATTAAAATGTCCTGCTGTTAGCACCGTGTGCAGTAGCATCCTGAACTGTCTCACTAACTTTTTTGTGCTTAGATGACTGAGCGCAGATGTTAGCCTGGTAGAAGAATTTGATTGCAATCTGTGCTTCTCTCGTTACTCAGTTAATGCATTTAGTTCAGCGTTGAAGTTAAGATGCCAAACACACTGAAAGAGGAGAAAACCCTTTTCTGCTCCAAACAACATTACACAAACAATGTCAAGATTTTTTAAGCTGGTTGTTGATTTCTATTGCGACTTCATCTATCCTCCCATATCTGCCTCGAGATCCACTAGTACCATGTTTTTTGTTTTGTTTTTTCTCCCACAATGTTTACATTTGATCACTGCTGCACTTTAAGAAATGGAAATGTCATGTGAGCTGTGCAAAAACGAAATTTTGTTTTGTATACACTCTGTCTATACAAAATGACAATAAGTTTGTCTAAGTCTAGTTGACACTATCATGGAGGTTGCAAAGGGTTCTGGAAATAAGTCTACAATATCTTGGAAAAGTTTCCTTAAATTATTCAGCAAGCTCTGATTTATTTAGACTTTATTTATAAGACTATCCCTATGCGAAAAATACCAAACTTTATTGGTTTCTACAAAACATTTTTTAAATGTACCAACACGATGTAACCTATAACTGGGAATTAGAAATAAAATACAGGTTTTGTTATCAGGCCCCAATTATTTGGCATCCCAGAACTGAATCCATTACAACCAACTGTTTTGATAGCTTACCTTATAAGCAGTGGCATTTCTTGACCAAATATACCTGAAGGACTAGGATGGGACCTTTGGAGGAACCAAATGAAAAAAAAAAAAAATGAAACAAAAACAGGCCATTAGTTTGTTGTTTAAAACATGAAGAAAGCCAAAAAAGCCACTCACAGCTCTGGGCACTTATGATGAAAACTGATCCTGTCTAAATATGACAGAAGCAAAGAATGGAACAACACAATTTTGAAATCAATAATTACCTGCATCCATCCATCTTCTTCTGTCAGGGTTGTGGTGGGGCAGGTGCCTGACTTCACCAGTCTATGGGCGAGAGGAGGAGTAAACCCTGGACTGGTCACCAGTCTTTTGCAGGGCAACACAGAGACACACAAAAATATTCAACCATGCACACACAAACTCACACCTAAGAACAATGTAGAGAAAACCAATTAACCTAACAGTCATGTCTTTGGACTGTGAGAGGAAGCCGGAGTACCCAGAGAGAACCCATTCATGCACAGGGAGAACATGCAAATTCCATGCAAACTGACCCCGGTCCGGGAATCGAACCCAAAGCCTTCTTGTTGCAATGCAACAGTGCTTGCCACTGATTACGGTGCAGCACCCCATTAATCACATTTAAGTATTAAAATAATAAAAAAATTTAAATTGGTCCAAGGGAGCAATTATTTATGTTTTTTATGCCAGCCTATAGCCTTTTTAGAAATTTATTTTGTATAATGTCTTTATTACAAGGGGCCAAATAGGGCCAGGACCAGCTGGGCACTGTCAGGGCACTGTCCTCTGTTGACCCTGTCAAGAACCAGTTATGGTTATAAGTGAAGATATTGCATCTGTGTTATATTCGCCATTTGGTATCTCATAACAACTGCAAACATGCTAACTCATGGCCATGCACCTACACTGACAAGATGGGAATTATTAACTTGAATAGCTAAAGATACGTAGAGCTCAAGAGGGAAATTCTGTTGACAAAAAAAAACGATTAGTCATGCACAAAGGTTAGAGAGAATGTTGTAAGAAGAGTTTGCCACAAGCTATCAGGTGTCACAGCAAATGTAGCAGAAAGTGTAGAAGAAAGTTTTTGGCCAACATCATGAACTTTATGTGTGGATGAGAGCTAACAGTTCATTTCATTCTGAACACATTACCCCTACGGTGTAAGATGATATCCGGATGCATTTCTTCATCTGGCACTGGGAAGCTAGTTGGAATAATGGCAGATAGGATAGAGCTAAATACAGTGCAATCATAGAGAAAGCTGGTTAGATTATAAGAAAGACTTAAGTTTGTGGTAAAGCTTCACCTTCCAGCATGGAAAACAAATCTAAACATACAGAGCTATGACGGAATGGTTTAGATCAAAGAGCACCCTAGTCTAAGTCCAAACATAGATTTCAAATTTAGAAAGTTACAGTAACCAGAAATTGCTGCGTACAGACCTTTCATCTAGTATGTCATTGCATCATAATTTTTTCAAAGTGACAAAAACATTATCCTAATACTCAAATTGGTAGAGACATGCCCAAAAGACCTACAGCAGTTGTTATAGTAAATGTAGTTTTACATCTCATGAAAGTGAGATATATATCAATCTATATAAATTCTATATTTTCACTTCTAAAGACTTAATTGAAAACCTAATATTTATATACACTTCAAAAATATGCTTAACTTTGTTTTGGTTTATCATAAAAATACCCCAATAATAAACGTAGAAGTGAGGTGCAGGAAAAGAGGTGACCCCCTCAGCTCAACTCAAAGCTTGCCAGACAAGCCCCCTCTTGGAGTGATTAGTTGAACTAGTGGGGGTGAGGTTAACAGTTATTGACAGACCAGGCAGGCCTCAGCCACTCTTCACCTCTAATCAGACTCTGCCTTTAATCAAGCACGAGACTGGGACACTATCGCCGAACTACTGAGGAATGGATGGCCGATTGAATTACTCCAAGACCCGGGTCTGGACTACGACATTGACACACTTAAAGCTAAATAAATTAAATATATGTAGAGGCAGTCAGACATGATTTGAACATTCAACCAACCAATCAATCTGTGAGTTCATTTTTTTCTTGGTTGTCTCAGCTCCTGTTGTTTCTCAATAAATTAATAGAGTATGTTTTACTGTAATGTATGTAATTTGATGGGAGGCTGCAGAACAAGGAAGTAGGGAATATCCTGGCCACATCTTTAACCTATTCAGGCAGGATGATGTCATGATTAGAAGAGGAAATTGGGATCCCTCCAGAACCTAAACACCCCAAGGCTGTTGGGCTAGCCAACCAGACGGCTGCAGGGAGGGAGACAGAGAAAGTGTAGGAGGAAAAAAAAGAAAGATGAGAGACAGGGAGATGGAGGCTTGTGTTGACCCACAGCATGAAGATCAAAGCGGAGCACCACTTGGCTGATGAGGAGGGGGCACACTCCAGGGACGAGTGTGTGCTCATAAGTTTTAGTGAGCATATCTGCACAATGTGGGTCTCATCCAATACGCCTCTTCACTGGGGGCTTGTGTCAAATATGCCATGCCATTGAATGTATCTGCCCCCCCTTCATACACACATCCCCACACCTCATACACAAACCCGTTTAGCAGATCAAGCTCTGATGCTCTTTGTGGCTTCCTTCCCTCGTGGTGGTGAGACGCCAGAGATGATGAGGTGAAGGAGACAGAGAGCAGAGACGTGAGGGGAAAGAGAGCAAAAGATTTCCTTGCATGGCCCTTGAATCACTCTTACATATATAATATAATCACATGTGTGAAATCCCATAATGAATCAGCCGCAAGGCATAAAAGACACAACTGGTTTGTTGTAATGATCAGGACTTTTTGACTTTTTATTATCTCTTAGTGATAGAAATAATAAAATTCTCTCATACTGTGATCAGTGGAGCAATTATTTTCCTCTTGTGTGAGAACTCAGCTGAGCTGAACTGGAAGAGGGCCAAGATGGGCACATGGGATACTGTCCACATAAACAGCATACAGACGCTGCACTTCAGTCATCTATTCGCCCTTTATCATGTCGTTTTGACTCCTGCAGCAGGAAAACCCCGACTGTGCTTTCCCAGGCATGCTTCCGTTATTTTTCCCAGTAGGGTTGATAGTGGTGGTTTATCACTCGGGAGGTCATGGCCCCAAAACGAACTTTGTATTAGCTGGAAAAAGAAAGGGAGCCATTCAGCAGGAAATGTTATTGGCAGAGTGTCTTGTACTTGGCCTCTGTGGCTAGAACAGACACTGTGGGTGTAGTATTTGGACTAAATAACGATGATTAGGCAAAATATCATAGGTGTGTAAATCTGTGTAACTTTAGTAGAACTATTTAGTCTCCAAAAGATTTGAGTCTTTCTTCAGTAACTGACTAAACGTCGCCCTCTACAACCAACCACAAATCACTTAACCGTGGCTCAGGGCCTACTTTAGTGTGGGTGTGTTGAAACAAGTCTAGCTTTGCCCTGGGGCCATGATAGCAAGGGGGAATCGCTTAAGGAGCTTTAAAGGCTCACATTTCCTGTCCTCATCACATAATTGGACTTGCCTTGTGACCCTCAACACCATGAAATATGTTCTTGCCTCAAACTAAAACAAACAAAGCATAATTCTTCATCAGCATCATCTAAAACATCCCAAACAAGCCAGAGAAACACCTATGGAAAGATGGGGGGGGTGGGGCCTGAGGCGGGCAGTTTCGGGTGCTAGGGGAAAGAACTCTACCCCCCAATCACAGGTCAATTTGGAAGAAGCATTGCAGGTGTTAACTACGTGTCAGCAAGATAAATAATTTACTGCCCGTCTTGCAGGTCTGGTGCAAGTCCCCTTAATTGTTCTGTAAACAGACCATTCTTAAGCTACAATGAAGCAATAAAAACAAAAACAAGAAAAAAGAAAAACGCGTCCTAAGTGCCGTGTCACAGTCTTGCAACCTGTCCACGGTGTACCCCACCTATCACTCATAGACTGTCGGAGATAGGCACCGGCCCCACCACAACCAATATGGAATAAGTGGAAAAGATTCACTGATGGGCCCCCAAGTAATATAAAGGAAAAGTCTGGTCAGAAAGGAATAATCATTGAATGGATCATTATCTATACCAAAAACTAATATGTTTGCGGTGATTTAATGAATTTAGCGTTAATCAGTAAAAAAAATGTAATTAATAATTTTCGTTGCAATCACTGAGTCCAGGAGCGGCCATTTTTGCCCAAATATAAGAACTCCTCACACCTGACATATTCCGGCATTAAAGTCATGGTGCGGTAAACCGAGCGCCATCCTCCCCGCTTTACAAGAAAAATCAATTTGAGCTATTATACACACCTGCAATCACCAACAACTATTTTAGATTTTGAGAGGAATTCACCATTGCAATATATTTACATATTGCATTACATAGTGATATGCATAGTTATATAGTGACAATGCCCACATGCATGGCAGTTGGATGTTGCAATACATTGGGTAATTTGGGCATTTTCACTTTACCATAGAGGTCTTTAATCTCTAAAGAGGCTTCCTATGACTTATTTAAAAAGTGTATTAATATTAAATTGTGTTTTTGGTCCATGTCGAAGACTCAGTCCCATACAGCCCCATCTTTAAGTCAGTTTTTGACACCGAGTGCAACAGATCTGGGTGTTGGCCTAGACAGGATCTTAACCCTTATACTAAACTCTGTCCAGCTTTTTTCAACTAAGAAAGCCGAACATAGTTTAATAATTGCTGTTAGGCAACATTTTGAGATTTGAATCCATGATTTGTATACAATTCATTTAGATCACTGAAATGTACTCTACACTTAGCTTAACAAATGTTTTCGGGGCTTTACCCCGGTATCTGCTTCATCTGCATGTTCCATTTTGCTCTCTCAAATTGAGAGATCATTTCTTTTTTGTCATTCTGAAGTCAACGAGAGTGTGGAAAGGCTGCCATGCTTTTCCTGTCATCCCATTGAAACTATGCAATGAATTAGATTTACATATCAAGTCGGCTTTTAAGTGTTTTCTTTCTGGCTTTTAACCCGGTTTGCAAAGTTTGCATTTGTGGTTTAATCGATGGCTGATTTAGTATATGATGTGCATCTTTTCTAGTTTTGCTGTAATTTCACTTTTTACATACTTTTCATTGTTTTAATACTTTAAATGATATGTAAACAACTTTGGTCAATTGAGTTCCATTGGGTGTTAAAGTACTATAAATTAGTGTTGGGTAACAGGTAAGATTACAATATGTTGTCTTTCCTGCTCTAAGCTGACATAGCCTTTCCAACATAACTTGCTTAACAAGGAAGTTAGATCCACTTTGAAGAACCAAAGATGACCAACAATGACTTACAGTAATAATGCTTGGTTACGGAAGATTTTCTGGAAAACAAAATATTAATTCAGTGCTAAAAGAATTTAGCAAATTCTTTTGTACACTTAATAAACTAAAATAATATTTATAATTAATAATAAAGGAAGGTGGTGAACAACATAATTAAGGAGTCAGAGCAATATCATTCAGGTACAGTTGAACAGCACAAAACTTACCCTTGTCATTTAGATTTTTGTCACAAAAACACAGGATGGGATTTTGTTGCTGTGGTTCCAGAGAAAATCTTTACAGGAAAAAACATTTCTATCAAACAGAATTAGACAAACTTAGAATATTTGCGACAAAAGATAGCCCTTAGTATGTAGAAAAAAATATGTGAAAAATAGTAAGTAAAAAAGCAGATTATTTAAAAAATACTAGCAGTTGTAACACTATGTTGTGACTATGTCATATTGCACAATGTAAGTTTCGTTGGATGCTATATATAGCCCACAAGATAAAGACAGAGGTGTTAAAACAAGGGACAGAACCAGCTCTCAGTGCTGGGTGAGAAGCATGATGAGGGGTGTGTGGGGTGGAGCCTGGGAGATCATTTGAGTCCATCAATTAGAGATTAAACTGGGGTTAAACCTTTCTGTTTAGCTTACAAAAACGGTGTTGTTTCCTACCTGAAGAGCTATGGTTTAGGGTATAAATGGTGTTGATGGTTTTTGGGTTCTAGTCACATGTTTTTTTTACATCTTGAATAGGAGAAGGTGGTGACTCAAATCTAGAGTATAACAAACATCTTACCCATTTTTACTGCTACATTACCCAGAGAAAGAACAACACTATACAGTATGGTATGTTCAATACACTACGTATATTGAGATAAAAAAGGAAGAGGAGCTTTCTAAAGAGTTAGTTCATTGCAAGAACAGATTTTGTTCTTGAACTCAAAAATTTGTTTATTTCACTGACGGAACATTTAAACCAAACTAAAAAGATGAAAACATTCAGATGAATGCAACTGGTCCTGCTTTAGTTAACAAAAAAGTTACTGCAACAGTCATGAAAGTCATCTAATTTTTGCTGAGTTTACTTAAAATGAGTGATAAGCTGGTTTTCGTTTGTCAACTGATGCCGTCAACTGATGCTTACCATTATTCCTGGTATAGATTCTCCACTCAAGTCTAAATATTTTCAGAATAGAAACCTAATATCTTTATATAAGTGTCTATTTTGCTTTTATTAATTAACAGTTCTGTGTTTAGATCCAGTCATCAGGCCAAAAACCCTCTGGAATCAAAAAGTACTTGTTGTTTTGCTTTTGAGTGTGTATGAGAAAGAAGGATGACACTTTTTTATTTCTCCGTGGCCAAATCCATCAGAGCCTGTAGAGATTTATGGTTGAAAATAAGAAGCTTGGCAAAGCTCTGGAAGCCATTTACCATCACAGTTAAATGACCTAAGCGCAGGTCTGGCCCCTGTCAGAATGTAGGAAGGAAGGTAGAAAGAGGTTAAAATTACTAAGGGGCACAAGGGGCCTCAAGTTGGGTGTCAGACTTGATTACATAGATTCAGGATTTTAAAAACAGCTTACAACAAAAAACGAATGCATGAAAAAGTTACATAAATACGATGTTGATTGATGTGTGGAAAACATTGTGTAAAATAAACTAAACTCAGACGTGAGAGAATTGTTTGACTCCATTCTGATAATGATTGAATAGGAAGATGTCTGTATATAGAGAAATAAAAACCTCTGCAATTCCTCCTTATTTACTTTAAGATTAGTTCAATATTTCTTTTAAAGGTTTACGAAACTGAGGCCTCCTTAACAAGTCTGCATGGATGGAGGAAATTGAAAGAGACTTAAACATTGAGCACCTTTTTGTCAGAAAATCTAACAACTGTTTCACGAAAAACGTGACAAGGCTGCCAAATGTAATATCCATCTTGCCGTAAAGGCGGGGAGCACTTTAACAGCTCGCTCATCAAAACTCACTTGATCTCCCACGTGTAGCGATTAGACGACACATTACACCCATTTCAGCGACATCTTCTTCCCATCGGCCTTTCACCATGTGAGACCCGTTTCACCTACATAAATGACCCAATTAAACCATTATTGCTTGACTTTTAGCTCAACAAAAACAAAGCAAAATAAATATAATAAAAAGGTTAACAAAAAAGATCAATATAGCACAAAAAAATGAAGAAAACCTATGTATATATGGGTGTATATATGTGCAAAAGGGGCCATCTTTATATATCTAAGCTGTTTTCCTGAAACATTCAGTATTATTTAAACACCATTTTGCCAAGAAATAAAAACCTGGACCTCGGATTAGAAACTTGATACATCCAATAACGCTGTTGTCAATTACCTAATTTAAATAAATATCTAGATTGAGCTTTATGAATTCTACAAAAACTGAATGAACTATAATTTTCAAAAAACCAAAAAGCAGGTTTCCTTTTCTCTAAGAGAAAAGTTGAGAAATGGAAATGATTAAAATGCTACTTGAACGTTTGAGGGTTCTCATCTGAAAATCAAAGAAAAGCTTTTTTTGAAAAATGTGACGCAGCTGCCAAATATAATATAGCTCTCAAGCCACAAGTGGAGCATGCGTTTAGTGATTTGCCCATCAAAAGCCAGCTTGATTACACTCCTCACGATTACAGGAGACATTACTGCCATTTCTACTTAATACATGAATCAAATATAAATGCCTTTTCTCTAGAAAGCCACTGAGAGGTATGGGGGATGTCTCTGGCAGGAATTTAAAGGTGAAAAGTTATTTCGAATTGATCTTAGGCTGATGGTTCTACAGAGACATGTGAGCTAATGGAACTACCCTCCATCCAAACCTTATTCTGTCCTTTATGGCAGAACCTTGTGAAACTCTTTTTGAATTATCGTAGTTTGTTGCTTGGTTACTAGCAAACGTTTGCTGTAAAGACATTGCACATTACTTGGAAATCAAATGCACATGAATATATTGACTATACCTGAATTTCCTTGAACATTTGCGGGGAAGAGGAATTTCTGTTGCGGGATCTCAGGTCTATCTCCAGCATTCATGGGGCAAGAAATGGGATACACCTTGGACAGGTCACAAGTCTATCGAGCAAAACAGAGCAGCACAGGACAGACAACTACGCACTCATACTTATGAACAATTAACAGAAGAATCCACTTTACAGGCAGGAAGATGAAATATGTGGAGATATATAATGCTTGCCTGGTGACATCATGTGATTGCTGTGCAGAAAACATTCTTGCCAAAAATGGCGAAAAAATGTATCACTATGCAGCCTACTCAAAAGCTTTTTGTCACATCAGATTCAAAGTCACTCAGTTGAGTCTCAAAAACACTAAAGCTACATTTATGTTTAACACAAAAGGGAAAAATACTGCATGAACCAGGATTGACAGAATTGCACCATCTCACCTTTGCAAGAAACAAAATCAAGTCTATAAGAAATAATGTTTCCAATAGAGAACAGACCCATTTTTAGAATATGTGAAGGGTTAATAGTCTTCCTTTATGGAAATTAACTTATCGTTCCCATATTCTGTAACCCTATTTTATTTTTATTACAGTATTATCAGTTTATTGCATTGCAGTATAAGTAATAACAATGAGCACTGAATAATCCAAAGTGAAGCAGATGCCTGGCAAATATGCCTGATTCTGGTGTTTTGTGGATCTTTCTTTAGTAATTTGTTGTTAGTGTTATACTTTTGAATTTGTAATCTTTGACACACCCTTAAATATTTACTCTAGACTCACACTTAACTTTGGTATGACTATTTTTTTTTTCTGTTTTGTTATGTTTCTCGTGCCTGTTACTAGGCAAAGAGCGTGGATGATCTTCCTTTGCAACAGAAACTGGAGGGCAAAATGTAGGTTTTGCTGATTTTAAGGTCCTCCTTTACCAACATGATTTCAGATAAAGGTAAAATGTATAAGGCTGAAAATTTTTTCCTCTTTCCGCTACTCTAATGAAGAATGATAATGCAACGTGGAATCTTCTGTTGGGTCCACTGCGTGGTATGTATTTGTTAACTACTCATTTTAAGTTATGAGAATGTTTTCATTTTTGATGCCAATTGTTTGGAATTTTGAATAATAATCATTTGATTTTTCTAATGAAAAGCCAGATTTAATACAGACTGTCCCTTTAGGTTTATTAATTTAATAAATGTTGAGATTATTTAAATATTTCTAGAATGTCCTTCTTTGATCTCCATAATATTGCTTAAATTAGAATGATCTTGTCCAGTGGTGATGCTGAATAAATTTTGTTAGAAGCCTTCAGTTGACCCAAAACACTGATAGGGTTCTGATAAGAGCCCAAAAAAGATAGTATTTCTCCTATTTTAGCACACCTTCTTTGATTTTCTGCTAAATCCAGAGTATAATTTAATTGTGACACCATCCACTAGGATAACATAAGCTGGACTGCCGCTATCAGCACCTTCGATTTTAGATGAAATAGTCCGGCCTGTTTTTCATTCCTTAGTCCTGTTTCTTTCCAAGACATACCTTTGGGCTCCATTTTACTGTGTCTCTTTCATCCCTTTTCACATATAAAGAAGCACATGGCTTATTTCCTCATAGCTCCTTAGGTTGTTCTGCACATAGCCATCTATGGAGCTGGTTTACCGTTGCTTTTTCTAACATGGAAAGGATTTATGGATCAGTGCTATATGTTCCTTTTCTATGTCTACTTCTGTCTCCATTAACCCCAGTCTGCCTTGGCAGTAGGATGCTTACACTTAGCCAGTTTCTACTAGAGTTCTCCCTGTTAATAGGAAATATTTCTTCTCCACTGTCATGGGATGCATGCTATGTGTGAGAGATTGCTACTGGGTCAACGACACAATGCAAGCCAATGTCTACCGTAGCTACATGCTCATCCAGGGGGAGCAAATTCTGCAAAATAACTCAGAAAGAAAACATTTAATAAATCTGACTGTATGATCTGATTGTATTGTCTTTGTGAACCTATTACATTAGCTTTGTGTCTAAATAAATCTTCACAAAGCTGCTGTTTGCAGGGCTTTAAATAAGCTGCTGATTTAATTCCATTAAATTGTTTTAGTTCTATTGCTTTAAATTTTACACTGTGTGTAGAAATGTCACTGCCAATGTTCGAAACGCAATAAACTTTGAATCCAATTGCGCTGAAATGTTTCTCTTACTCTTCTGAGCATTCACATGCTTTTTAGATCCACTTGTCCATGATGTGCAGCATGCAAGCTCTATTATCTCTGGTGCAGCCATGAAATCAGAAAGTGAATGAAACTCACTTAATCAGACAACCAGGCAGTCGTCGGGGTTGAATCGTGAAATATTAATTAGAAAGTGCATATAATTTGATGTCCCTGATGCTGAATGAGAAAGGAATATTACACAAAATTAATTATTGATTCCTGAGCCTTTCTTTTTTTTCTGATGATTTTTTGCAATCTACATTTCAGGTTAATTTGATGTTTGTAAGATTTATGTGTGATAGTTTATGTGCACCTGAATCTGTGAGAAGACTGTTCTGTTCCTGTGGCCAAATCTACAGCCTCAGCTAAGATACAGATACATGTTGCTTGTAAAAGTGCTTTCTTAATAGAGTTTGCTCATCTCAGACAGTCAAGTTATAGACTTTTCAGGTTTTCAGGTTTGTGCAGTACTTTCCCTAGGGTTCCACATTTGCACTGTACTGCACTTGCTGGTTGGCTGTTCGCTAACTGGATGCTAGATGTATGTTTCCAGAAGTAAAGTTCCAGCAGTAGTCATACTAGTTAGAGGAAAAAGAGCAGAGACTTGTGCACGCAACCATATAATAGGTCAAGAGAGCAGATTGAGGAGTTCTAGCTTGTAAAAGAGCTCTAACAGTAACATATTTTAGACAGTCAGACAGTTTGGAAATAAGATACACAGTGTATAACCTTTTCTTTCTGCATACATGGTCGGTGTGATTGCTGAAAAGTCAATGACAAAATACAAGCAAAAATTATCGCTGCAAGCTCATCCAGGAGGAGCATGTCTTGTACATGTAAGTCAATGACTTGATGCAATCAACTTTGTTTTTCTTCATGAAAAACGTTTAACCAATCTGATTGTATTGTGTCTGGAAAGTGCCTTGACATGCATCCACGCATTAATTCCTCACTAAAGCTGAAATATGTTGAACTTTGATAGCTGTGTGCACACAGGCTTACAAATGGGTCTTTTAGACATTGTGTGTCTGAAAGTGGCTGGCCAAAGTTTGCTAGTATGGCCACTGTGGAAATAGGACTCCTCAACAAGCTGGGATTCTTCAGTCTGTTCTGTGAACCTAGTGTTTTGCACACCAACAGTACTCTTCCTTGCTGCTCTCTTCCTTCTAACCATCAGGACTATGGCTAGCACTTTACTGCTGACGACAAGCTTTCACTGAAATGCCAGTGCACAGCAATTGCACCTAACCACATACCATGTTCTGTCTGAAAGTCCAAAAGCGGTGCGGTGTGCTGTTCTATACCGCACTGAGCTTGCTCTTTGCTCAGTCCAGCAATAAACCGGCCTTGCATACTGCAAACCATTGAAAATGATGGGTTTCAGAGTGCAGCAGTACATGTGCCAATTCCTGTCTGAAAGGCCTATTAAGCTGAAACTATGTGCTCCTGTCAGAGCAACATTACCATTTCTTTTACAATCTAGTTAGTTCATGCTTAAACAAGTTATAATGTTGAAAGTCACTTCAAGTCCAATGTTGTGTATGGTAGAGGAAGTGATGATATGTATTTGTTTCCTTGCCAAACGCTCTGGGAACCATGTAACACGGCATGACATATTGAACTCCAGCATATTTTTTCCCACTAGTTTTCTATAGAAAATATTTAAAATGTTGCCATTTTATTATTATTTTTTTTAATAGGTCATTGATCCAAAATCATCATCAAATCTATATTTTTTAGACACACAAAATAAACCCAACTTCCCTGGCATCTCGGTCCATTCACCCTAATGCTATAGAAAATTTGTGGGATGAGCCAAAGAGAAGAAAGCAAGGGAGGACCCTGTAATATGGTTAGTGCAGAGGAATGGGACAGAGAGAAATAATGAAACGTACAGTACATCTCTCTGTAACCCCCCAAGCTCATAAAATGTCTCATGGTAAGAGCTGTGCTCAAGGAGGTATTCTCAAAAAATGCTTTTTTAATGAGAGGTTTCTCTCCTGTTAAAATATTTTTCTCAACTTTCAGGTTAGATTTTCTGAAAAATATATAGTGGGTAACTACGGCCCTGAATTTTAAACATTTGTATGGACAGTTTTTGTTAATTAACATAAAATGGACAATAGATGTTTCAAACATAATAGTACATCTTACCCTTTTTGAATTTTGCAATTTCAAAATTGCAGTGAATGTGCTTGACAACGACTGGTGCTATAATCAGACATAAAGTGGTAAAAGAGTTATTGGATCGGTATATGGTAAACCTTGAGCCCTAAAATCCAGTAGGGTCTATGGATGGCGCCACTAGTAGCCAACCAGTCTCCCCCCCACCTCTGCCTTCCTCCCACCTCCCTTGTGAGGAGCACTCAGAGCCAAGGTCCAGGAATTAGCCCCAGCACCCGGCCAGACAACAGATCAATGGACCCGGTCCTGTATTGATAGTGCCACTTGGGCTCCAGAAGTGCTTGCTAATCCCTGCAGTTTATCAGCTGTGCTGGCTGGCTGTTGTCTGTTAAAGGCCACAGTTGAACAGAAAAGCTTATATTTTTTGTGGCTACAATCTTTCTTGTGCTCTTTGCTCACAGTATAAGCACTCATATCCACCTCCACTGGCCCCATAATCTTCCCATTTTTTCCACTGAACATGGCATCAATTGCATTACTAAGGGTGTTAGGGCCACAGCTATAGAGTTGCCTCGTTTGAGGTAGCTGTGGCTGCATGGCTGTAACCATATCCAGTGACCTGCTAAAGGGGCAGGAGGCTGACTGGCTAGTAGACAGAATGTCTGACCGGAGCGTGGACCATTGATTCTAATGGGCTTTTTAGGGAGTCTAATGATGGGAATCTGTTCACGCCTTGCTTGTCACACCTAATTAACCCCAAGCAACAATAAGTCCTTTCACACTGGCTCAGGTTACCACTCTCACCCATCCCGTTACAGCTAGATGTGCTCACTTTAGCTAGTGAAAAATGACTTGCTCCTGGCTCATAGACAAATTAGATTTTATAACAATTTTGCAATGTTCTAAATGATTGTCCCTGTTTTTTGCTGATGTATTAGGCAAACAATTCAGTCCTCAAAAAAGTACTATCCCTTCACCAGCTCTATTGTTACAATACAACCACAAATGTCAATACATATTACTGAGAATTAAGGTAATGCAATTCATGTTTTGTTTTTTTTGTTTTTTAAATATAAAATCTTAGTATTTCACATTTTCACATATGGTGATGGTAGCAGGTTGCATTTCTTTAGTTTAAATAGATTAAGGATATTAGGAAAATTCTTGTTCATTTATCATTTTGTCTAACTTTGAAATATTTAAAAAAGAACAATGGGCAAACATTTAACTCAAGATTTTTCAAGCTGCAATGCATACACCCCAAAAATTACAGCGAGAGTCGGCTCTACATACAGTAAAATAAATTAATAGATCTTAGAGACACTCTTAGATTTTGTAAAAGAAACATAAATCCCCCTTTAGTTATGCCTATCACTTTTCTGGTCATTCATGCAAAATTCAAATTAAACACACTTCATTTGAAATATGTCTTTTTTAAGAAATTAAAAACGTGATTTATTTAAGACTCTGTATTAAAATAAAATCCATACAGACTTCCAATATGTATGAATTGTAATATCTTCTTATAACTGCAAAATAAAAATGCTGTGGATCACAAATTTTAATAATTTTAATATGCATTACACGGATACACATAGTGACTGATTAGAATTGGACAAAAATGCCTTCACTTGTATCTCTAGGCCAAACATAATCAGTCAATGGTGTCCATTTGTCATATAGCAGATAGAAAATGTGCCATAAGGCATTGACTAATTGCTGGCTTAGCATGGATTCAGCCAGCTTAGCTTTGTGTACACATGTTGCCAGAGTACATGCAAGCACATTTTACGTTCACAACTTAACTCACCTGTGAGTTCATATTGAGTTGCTTCTTTTCAAGCTGGGTGATGGCTATCTCTTAGGTGTTTGACGAAACTGACAGATAAACGGCATGGACAACCTCTCTGTTGGCCACTGTTTGTGTACACATGCTTTTAGCGAGCCACTTAACTGCCAGAATTATGTCTCTGAGGAGATAATTGCAGGGTGAACATAGACGTTACTTAGTTTGGGTGTATGCGTGCGTATTTCAGTGTGCATTCAACTAAAATGATCCTTGGACTTTTTGTCAACCTTTACCTGAGCTTGCGCTTTTGTCTCATGGCCCTGGGTGTCTGTATAGTAGGAAAGAGAAAATAGACAGAGTGAATACTTTTGTCTGACTAAAGGGGGAGTGTGTGGGTTGGACATTACCTTTGGAGTGAATTATGTTTGTTCTATCCGACATGAATGCCATCTAAAGCCAGGGAGTGTCTGTAAATATTGATCTCTTGTCTGTTACTTCAGGAAGCGCTCTGACAGACTAGTTCACTATCTGGGTTTTTTCTGAGTATCTTCTATTATATTACTCAGTTTGTTTGACTAATAAAGAACTGTTTAAAGATGAAAAATAAGAGACATACAGTAGGTTGGCCTCACCTGAGATCAAATGACAAAATCAGTCACAAAAAAGAAAATTTTAAGCACCTCCCTAAGCAGTGAAGGACCATTAAAGAAATGTAATTATATCTAGAATAACAAAACCGTCATTGCTAAATTTGTTACATTCAGAAAGGTTTTGAGAGGAATGAGTAGCACACCATTTATTTCTGTAGAAATCAAATATATGAAAATATGAAGATTTTCTGTGCGTGCTGTGCTGTTGGCACAGCACAGTATGATAATACCAGTGAACACCATCTGACCTTGCAACAACAGTTCTCTAAAACAAGTCTTGTGATAGCAGTAAAGACAGGAATGACTACCCTTTTTAGGTCATGACAGTTTCTTCAACCCTTATTGTTATGAGTCAGCATCGGAAAAGTTTCAGAAGAAAGAGATGCGGAACATGGGATAGCAGATACTAATTCATAAGACTCTGCTGCCATCATTTAGCTGCTTTAGTAGGTAATAGGCTGTTATTTATAAAGGGATGGGTTTCAGGTAAACACTTAAACAAAACATGAAAGGAATCGGCAAGGGAGGGTGGGGTTTGTCTGTGTGTAATCATTGGCTGTGTTTGTTCTAAAATCTCTGCAATGGCTGTCTCGTTGCGCATGGTTTCACTGTAAAGGAATTATCCAATGGAGATGAACTGTTGGAGTCCTACGTGCTGACAGGCATCACAAGAACACAGAGTAAAGACGTTGCCCTCCTCCGAAAGTTCACATGGCGCCTTAAACACAGCCCTGAGGTGCTGTGATCAGTTTGGGGCCTTGAAGACTTTACTTCTGTTCATCTGGACTATGTCCAACAGATGGCCCTGATAACACAACTTGTCTTTCACAGAGCCTTTCATTAGCCTGTCTGGTTGGATGCCTGGGATTTCTGGATCATACCTGACATTAAAATTTGTCAATAAAAAAAAACAACCTAGAAAAAACTATATATTCATCCTCACCTGGCTCATAAATAATAACAACAATGCAAACAGCAGGTCGACACACAGGAGGGTGGGTATTTATAACATGTGGCCAGCTGTATCTTGTCGCTTTAAATTTGATGAATCCAGGTTTAAAAGTTTACGCTTTAGCTCAAAATGCTGCAAAAGAATTTTAACCTAATGTGAAACATAAATCAATCAGTTAGTCTGTCATTACTCTGTGGGTAAAGAACCCCGGTATCTGACACAAAGAAAATACATTTTCATTACCTTAATTTTCAAAACAACATTTTATTTTGCATTTAAACTGTATAAACAGGTGCTATTTTGTTGGTACTTTTTAAATTTTTATGTGAGATTTTTAAGTTGGCCAATATTTGCCTCAAAACCACCTTATTACGGCCAAAGTGGTTGAATGGCTGCTACTGCAGTTTTACTATCCCATAGAGCTTGAAAGGGTGATGTAACAGCCACACTGCAATGCAGGATGTTTTGGAACAGTGCAATGCAGTTTATTTGTTTCCAATGCCTGCATCCACAAAACGTATTGTTGTGTGTTATTAATACAAGGACTCAGAAGATAAATTATTATTCTATCCACTATGACAATCAACCTAAACAAGAAACTACAAGATAAGAAAGTTTTTTTTAGATCAGAGGAGATAAGGCTCTAAAGGTTCCAAGTAGTGCTGCCTTACAAATAAAAACTATAGTATATATTTTTGGGTTCCTGGATCATTTTCTGTCACAGATACCCTGTCCTGTCTGAAAACAAACAGTCACATGTAGCAGCAACTTATCAGTCAAAAGGTGTATAGACTGGAAATATAAGACAATCTATACTGAATATCAGTAAGCTTCTTTGGACTTATAAGAGAGTTGAATCTATTTGATTTGTCATAATTGACACACATTGGCACACAGTTCATTTCAATCTGAAAAACTCACATGGAGAAAAAAGACAACTGATACAATTACTTTAGTCTTTGGTGCTTGACAGGAAGCATAGCGCTGAATTTTAATTGATATGCATAAACAGGAGTTAAGAACTGGGCTGTTTCCCCCCAGGCCTGAAACTGGTGGTGGAGTGGAGATAGAGGAAGTTGATCAGCTGGTTGGCGAGACGGTATGCTGAATTTTATGGGGAGATCCATTGGACTGCATGTGCTGATACTACAGCTTTACTCAGGGACCTAGAAAATGGATAACACAGTTTGAGAGAACCTGTCCATGATAAGCAAGCATGAAGTGACAGTGGAGAGAAAAAACTCCCCATTGGGCAGAAACCTCTGGCAGAACCAAGCTCAACATGGCGGTCTTCTGCCGGACCGGTTGAAATGAGATGCGGAATGCAGTAAGAATCCGGGATTAATGAAACTCTGATTAAGTTTTAGCTATGATGGTGGAGGAGGGGCTGAAGGTGGGTTGAAACAGGGTCATCTGAATGAAGTCAGACACAGCACAACCAGTTGCGGATTGGAGGCTTGTTAAGAGGAACTTCGGATGCTGATTGGCTTTCGTGGAGGCATGGTTAAAAGCTGATTGATTATGTCGAAGGCGAGTAATCAGTTTATTCAGTTGAACTTTTGCCCAGGCTCCATGCCACATGTGACAAACTCAAGGCCCATGAGCTGCATGCGGCTGGTCACTGCAATTTATTCAGTCCTCAGTAGCCAATATAGGTAATAAAACATAAATTAATTTAGTAGCGGGCCAATTTGAAAAAATAAGTTTGACAACCCATCAGACAAAACATTGTTTTCAATAATAATGGGGTGCCTCCTCCTTTTACATCCTAATCAGACACCAATACTTTAGTTCATTATCATAAATGTTTTAAATGGCCATTTTCAGCAATGTTAGGATAGAAAAGCTATGGTCCCATCTGTATCCTAGCAAAAGTAGATCCTAATCTTATAATTCCAAAAGTCTGTTAATACTTCCAAATACACAATTTTTCATGACAGACTATGATAGATAGCTCTGACGGATTAAACTACTCTGATCTGCTCTGTTTAGCATTCCTATTATCTATTGAAAGTAGTTTTGTCTTTTACAGCCTAAACAAAAAAACAGAAAGTATTTACCACGTTGTAGAAAATGCATTTTCAGTATTACCTTCTGACATGAAAGACTTCCAGTACTGAAGAAAACTCAGCCAACAGTCCCAAATGACAATGAAGTGTTGACGTGTGAAAAGAAGTGGAGGTAGTGAAGGAATATAAATGCATTAGTTTTTCCCCTGGATAACAAACTCGACTGGAGATGCAACTATGACGCCGTCTACGAGAAGGACAAAACAGAATGTACTTCCTTATGAAGCTTAGGTCCTTCAGTGTTTCCAGCAAGATTCTAAATATTTTCTTTAAACATGTTCTGATCTCTTCTGCCATCATCTTCTGGGTTAAGAGCATCAGAGCAAATTACTTTAAAACAACAAGCTAATAAAGAATTAGGATCTCCTCTAAAAACTCTGGAGTTTGGTTTGGGTGTATGCGTGTGAGGAATTCTCCATAAAGTGAAGAACAATATGGACAACAGTGAGCATCCTCTTCAGAGGATTTTTAAACAACATAAGAATGTATTCAGTAAAAGGCTTCTGTAGATATGGTTCAAGACAGACTAGTACAGAAGATATTTCCTGCCTACAGCTATCAACACCTACAACAGCTAGTTAAAAAACAAAACCCAATGAACTACTCCAACGTTTAATTGCACTTTGGGACTGATAAAATAACTTTGAATTGAATTGAATTAAATAAGCGGGAAAATGCATATAACTGCATGCAAATTAACCATGCCTAAGTAGGAATATAAACACCTGGTTATGTTTTTTTTTTATTCAGTCTTATAAATAACCCCAATAATTTCCCACTATCCATAGAGGATACAATTTAAAAGTATACTTAAATTCCTCACCTTACCATCAATATATTAAAATAACCTGACAATACTAGGGGATTTATGTTAAACTCTAAAAATAATAGATTTACATCAATCTATTAGACTGCAAAAAAGAATCAGATGATAGCTCTATAAAAACTATGGGCTTCAAACTGAATTTATACTGAACACATACTTCATTAAATGAAGCCAATGATTGCTGAAAAGGTGATGTGTTAATACTCAGGTTCTCTCTTCTTCTTAGATACACAAAATAACTGCCTCAAATATTTTATAATTGATTTATATATTTGGTATTAGTAACCATTTGCTGACTGAAACCAAACATATTAAAGATGTATATTCATACTTCAGCTTTCAGGCTCCTGGCCATAGGATAAACAATACATGATGCTTTTTTTCTCCTACTAGCCTCTGTGTCGTGTCGTACCAAGTTCACTCAGTCTACTTTCATAACCTGCTGAACCACATGCAATATTACAGGTCAGGCATCTTGCAATGATGCAGAGTTGACCAACCCTGTGTGACTTTTACCTGACCCCCTGTCTGGTAACTTACCTCCTTCACTGTCACATTCCAGCCTTTCAAGGTCCAATCACAAACATGATTCATAGCATGGAATATGGTTGATAAGTAGAAAGTTATTTCCTTACTTTGAGTTAAATTATGTTGGCTACTTCTTAGAAAAGCTACATGATTCGCTGGTGCAACGGTAAATAATGGCTTTCTGGAAATGATCAATATTTTCTTAACATACTGCATGGTTTTGTAGTTAGTGTTGTATCATTTCTTCATATCTTGCTCCACAGCTACATGATAATTGTTGAGAATAGATCTCTGGTCATTTAGCTCCAGGGATAAAAACCTTCTGAAGCATCTTTGTATTTCGTTGCATTTGACAGTCAGGGTCATCTTGATGGCTGACCTCTCTGTTGTTCGGGACATGCTTGAACTGCAAATATGTGTATCGAGGCACATCACTCCAAGCCACCCACAAACATCGAGCTGGGCTGCATTGACGGATAGAAGGACAAGCCCCGACACATCACAGTTTTTGCCATGATGCGACACCTAATGAGTGATGTTCTCTCAAAAACACAAATAACAGATACATTTGCCAGAAAAGGGCCTGAAGGCTCTATAGTAAGGGCATGAGTGCATTTTTCCAAGAATAAGAAGAAAGAGGTTCAAGAAAATCACAAAATCGAGTTTTGTTTCTTTTAAGCTTCCACTTAGCAAGTTTTGAATTTGGTAGACAAGGTTTTTCACTTTCTTTGCACAGTCTTCTAAACAATCAGGCGTACTGACAGGCAAATCTAATTTTGTCAAAGCCTTCTCTTTGATTTTATATTTTAAATGTTATGTTTACGTATCCTCACCTAGTTTCGTGGATGAGGGGTGTTGGAATTAGAAATATCAACAAGCCTGTAGGTAGTGTGTTAAAAAGCCATGGATTATGATTTTGTTTATTCATGCTGGGATTTTATTCATTCACACTGCTGTGCCCTGGGGCATGGCAACTGGTCATGTCTCTGCAATGTTTCACATGATGTTGGTAGTGTGAATAGGCCTGTTTGTTGGGTATCAGCTAGAAATGGACTCTTTGTCAGATTTGGGGGATTTTGGAGAAGAGGGCAAAAACCTGAATATTGCACCATAAGATTTGTGCAAATTGCCTGTAAAGGTGAAGGAAGATACCATTTAATTATTTTATTTTATAATTATATATAATTATTTTAATTCCTTGACAGTTCAGTTAGAATATAATTTCTCATTTTTAGTCCTACTGTTTAAACTCATCATAATTTTTTTGAATTTTCTTAAGTCTCTGAAGAAATATAGTGAAATATTATTAAATAATAAAATATTAACACATTTGGTTAAGAGATTAATTATTTATTAATTCACACGATTTTATTGCATAGTGGTAGAAATCAATTATTAGACCTCCCTTTTTTGCATGCTTGCTGCATTCATTTTCTTGTTGTATTGAACAAGAAGAATGTGCAGAGTTCAATGTTAATTTCGTCAGCTTTTTAAAATTTAGTCTTAGTCTTAATCACAATGACAAAAATCAATTTTAGTCTCAGTCATATTTAGTCATTGCCTTCCCGATTTAGTTTTAGTCTTAGTCTAAATGACGAAAATCAATTTTAGTCTTAGTCCAGTTTTAGTCAACACTGTAAATAATAAAACTTCACCACACACTGCTTCTCTTTTTCTCTATTTTATTTATATAACACTGTGCAGAATAGAACTTCACACACTGATTCTCTTTTTAACATATATCACACAGTAAACATTAAACCTTTTGTCAGCTTGTTTCATCATATCCATAAAGTCTTCATCCTCAATGGTCCCTGCAGTGAGGCCAGAACGCCCAATCCACTTTGCCATTGAGTTCTCCAGAGCTTTCTGCTCTTTGGCGTCAGGGGTGGGGGTGCATCTCTGTAACAGACTTTCCTTCCTACCCCAACCTCTGATTTGGCTGTGGTGTCACTGTGTCAGGTATCTAGTTGGGAGGAATAAATTTAAACAATTAATATCCAGTTTATCAGTAGAACATCTTTCTTCTATGACAGAGAGACAGACAGACACAGGCACAGGAAGGCACACATACATACAGCCAGATGCACTAACACACCCGTTCCCGCTACTACAGGCCCACCCGTTCCTTACCGTCTTCCATATGTCAGCTGTTGGCTCCTCAGATGTCGCTTGATTTTCGCTGTGTTCTTCCCTGCCAATTTGAAGCTGCAGACTCTTTGGTGGCGTCCTTCCTCCGGTGTTTTCCTTTGTGTTGTAAACGAAATGGCTCCATACATCCAGGCGTTGCTCAACAAACCGCACACCAGTATCCGCAATGACTGCGAAGTTGAGCTATGAGTATAAGCCCTCTGCTACTACCGACTGAGCGGCACGAGGCACTGTGGGACAGGCGCCGTGTAGGGACAAACGGCGCAACAACGCGTAATCTTCTATGACGCTCAAGAAACACTTATATTAACAATTACAAATTAATCATGAACAATCATAAACAATTATATTACATTTTGTTGGAATCTGGGGATGTACCACCTTCCTCCAGCAGAGTGCGCCGTGGGTCTCCTGGGCTGGAGCCCTCCAGCACACCTGGAGCTCGTCTGCTCATCAGGAGACCTTCCCTACATAAGCAGCTGCCCTGAGCCTCTGTTACCTGACAGAATCTTTGTTATCTCAAGAGAGAAACCTGATTCTAATCTGCCTCTGTCTTTGCTCACAGGAAACCTGTCTCAAGTCTGAAGCTCTGGATGAGCTTAACCTGCCTGCCAGCCCTGGTGAGCCAAACCTGAAGATTCCAATCTGGATTTCTCCTGCTGCTCTCAGAGAAGAGCTGGAAACTCTGATCAAGGTCTGCCATTCAAAGTCAGAAGCTAGACGCTGCTGCTGCTTGTGCACTCTGCTGAACCAACAGTCTCTGGACCCAACGGTTCCCTCTCTCACAAGTAAAGCCTGGACTTCTTCAAGGTAGACTCTGAATTATCCAAAGACTCAATTAATCATCTGACTGCCTGGCTAATCAAACTGTCCATCTCTGCAGACATCAGTGAACCCAACCCGGACCAGTACCTGAACCAGTTCATGTCTTTGTGTGAAAACCTATTTCAATAAACTCTGTTAAACTTTTACTCAGCCTCCGTTTGTGTTCTGCATGTGGGTTTAGCTTTAAACCAATCATGACACATTTCTTAATGTCCATTCGTCAATGGATCGTAAATTTCGTCTGTCGTAGTCTCGTTGACGAAAATCATTTTTTGTTTTCGTCATATTTTTATCTACTGGAATCTATTTTTTGTTATCGTCTCGTCATAGTCACGGGAAAAAGGGGCGTTGACGAAATATTTTCGTCATCGTCATGGTTGACGAAATTAACACTGGCAGAGTTGACATAGCCAGATAGTTGTCCTGTTGACTAATCAGCCCCTTCTCATTTGTGACTCCGGCAGCTCCTTCAGAGTTACAATGAGCTTCTTAGCTACCAGTCTAAGTAAAGTACTTCTAACTCTCACCTCAAAGAGTCCATTTCCAAATGATCAACAGAACAATGCTTAATGAGATGCTGCTATCCATATCTTTTAATCTCTAAACTGTTGTGTTCGACTTCTAATCATTAATGTTCCCATTTTTTATCATCATATTTGGTCACTGGTGTTTCAAGGATTATACAACACTGCAGTGATCTGCTCTTAATCACATTGAATAATACACTGGTAAGCTGTATTTACTTATTCTGTGACTTCTAAAGACTAAAGGCCACACTTTGTGTTAAACATCAACAAAAACGTATGAAATTGAAATGTAGGCAGACAATTGAATTAAAAATTATTCTGTAACATGCACCGCTTTCTATACATGCTTTACATAGTCAAAACAAAACACTTGGACAATGATTGTAATATGCCAAAATAAGGGCCAAAGGCTATACCTTTGGATGCTACTTCAACTGTTCTGCTTTTCTCCTCTGCCTTGAGTTTAAAGTCCCAGTGTGTACACAGTGTGGTTACAATTCCCTTGATGCAGTCCAGATCAATCTCTTCAGTTTTACTTGTAACCCAAGAATGTTCTGCAGTCAGCAACATTACCTGCTTCCCCACCAGTCCTTAGAGTCCAGTTGGCACTCATTCCACCTGACACAAGGGAGATGAATATCAAATGCATGCTTTGTTTCCCACCACATGTACTGTTGCTTCTGTGATTAGATTTTACCCTCTATTGCTTGGCTGGCCTGGTTGTGGCTGGTATTTACACCGCTGTTTCATACCCTGGGATGCTGCTGTTCAGTGCTTTTGCATACAAATGTTTAGCATCTGTTGTAGTGTTCTTTCTGAGACATTTTACAGAAATGTCTATAATTTCCTTCTTTCAGTTTATGTGCTTTTATACCAATAATATGAAAAAACTACCTTGATAACTTGCTTACAGGATTCCTTTATGATTAAACTACGTTATCCTAAAGGTCACCAGTCATTAGCATAATGAACTCAATCCCAGTAGACAAGCTTTGTCCAGAAGCTACAGTTAGCTGTAATCTACCTCAAATAACATTTTACTGCCCTTATGACCCTTGTAACAATATCCAAACAAACTCTGTTAAGCTTATCTGCCTTTAAAAACACTTCTTCATTGGATGAGTACTGTATTTGTTAAAGCATGTAGCTGTCAGGGCAACTTAGCCACCAGCCATTCAGACAAATCCTTGAGGGAGCTGTCATTCTAGGCCAGTGAAGCCAGATTTTGTTTTGGGGGCCTTGGCTATGCTAGAATGTCTGTAGTTGGATAGAGTGGAGGCTGGTATATGTTTACAAAAGTAGTTAGGTCTATTCTTAAATGCAACTCATTGCTTTAAAATTGGGTTTAAAATTTAATGCCGTTGGCATCTTAAAAGTGTAGTGGAGGATGTTCTTTTTCCGGTGGATCATTAAAATAAGTGATCCTCCTAATTGTAAGTCATTCTGGTGATATGTTTACATAAGGCCTTCCTATGTGCTTATCCCTATTTTCACTTACCGGTGGTGGTCTGACAAAAATTGCACATCTTTTGGAAAGTAAGCTTGTATGAGCAATGCAAACAACAACTTTTAAAGTTGCCCAGAGCGGGCACGAGCAGAAACGGGCTCGTGAACACTTGTGGGCGTCTAATAGGCGTTCCCTCTCTGGAGCAGGTACAGGGTTGTGCATGTGCCTACTTTTTTTTTTTTTTTTTTTTAAGTGGCAACTCTTTTCTTTTCAAAAATTGATTAGACTATTTGCCCCCAGCAAAAGGTGTTCCATCTTAGACAAATAGTCTAAGATGGCTGCCGTGCCTGGAAATCAGGGATGTTTAATCACTCTTTTGGGCAACAAAGAGCTACAGCTCATTTGTATAAGAGCGAAAAACCCCTTAAACAGCTCAGCTCAAGGAAGCATAATACAGTAGGTCTTTCTTCAGGCAAGTAACTCATTGAAGTGGTGAGATAAGTGCCCAGGATGATTTTCGTTTGTTTATGAGTATACATGTGTTAGGAGAGTGGGGGTTTCTGCGGTTAGGGTTGTTCATCACCCTGTGGTTGCCCAACTTTCCTTCTTAGAGAGGGGGCTGGATTTTAAAATGGCTTATTTTTAAAATTTAAGACAAAAAGTCTTCTGTTTAGACACAGCAGTAATGTAGGACTGGACTTTAAGTTTAACTAAATAAAATAAAAAATAAAAATTTATAAAAAAAGTTGCATATGGCCGGGTATTTCTGATATGTTTCATTTTTACATGAAGCAACATACGGTACATGACAAAATACTACTCTACTCTCTGCTCTCTATGGTGAAAATGCATAATATGATGCTTAATTACTGGGATTAATACTTATTTATATATTTATAATATAGATACAAAGTCTGTATAATTTACCAGAATTGTGGTACTTCTTTAGCTGCAGAGCTTTAATTACCAGGGTCACCATTCCTGCAACATTCACTTGACCAGCACAGTAAGCTGCTGCTAAAATTTCTTCTTGCAGGACGAATAAAATAATTTGTATCTTTAAAAACAAATCTTACTGTAAACTCACACACACTGATATGTAGATTGGAAGCAACATGGGGTTAAATGCCTTGCCCAGGGACACATTGATATGTGAAAGAAGGAAGCTACATTTGAATCACTTTCTTATTGCAAAATAAATATGCTTTACTATGTGCCAGAACTATGCTTGTTTTTAAGCATAATTCTTTACAGCATGATCCGTTATTTGGCCAATGCTTTTGATATTTAATTGTATTAACATCTACATTCTGACAGGAAAATGGAAACACACAGTGACACTAAACACAAGCTACTGTAATAATGTATTTGAACAATGGAATAATTTTCGTTAAGGAAACAAACATATTTAGTGTGTGAATATTTGAACAACTTAATTAGATTAGTTGGGACCAACTTTGCCTAAACTTGTCATGATATAGATATAAGAAATGTCAAATATATTCTGCAGACATTTTGCTTTATGTTGACATCAGAAATGACACATTTGCTGGTGATCCTTCAGCTGAAACCCGGCCATTACCCCACATCAAAAATGTGCTCTACTTAATTTAGACCATGTTACTGTAAAGCCTATTTAAGTCCAGTAAACTCATTAGCTACATTTACATCCGCAAAAGTCCGCGATCCTCTCTAAAAGTACATAGGCGAGATCAAGCGACTGCAACTTCTCAAGAGAGTACTCAGCTGTTTACCTACACCATTAGGCTAAATGACACTCTCTCAACAGAGGACGTGGTCTTAGAGGTGGACTTTAAGGGACCATACCCAGAAGATTCACCTCTAACCTGCCCTCACCTGACACACATATCCTTTAGACATGTGACTGAAACCAGACCCCCCTAACAACCAATACGCCCCCCCCTCCCCCCAAGTGACCTCCATGGCCAATCCAGTAAGAGGGATCAAAGCCACCTTTTGTTCTCCCTAATTCTTTGTTACACCTACAATATATTAATCTCACTGCTCCCTTCCACTATTTAGAACTGAAGAAGCCTCTTGGATGAGAGGCAAAACGTATTCTAGAAAACTTAATGTCCAGTTGCCTAAACTGAACATTTAAAGCTTGACCATGACCAGGGTGACTGAGAATTTTCCCAGAGATCTAAAAGGTGGTTATTTGGAAAATGTATAACCCTGTTTACATGAAGACTAAATAAAATGACCTGATGGTGACTTGTTAATACGTGTTCCAATCGTTACATCAGATTAAATCGTTTAAGCATGCGCAAAACTGTCTCATTTTTTCTGGAAACGCTTCAGAAGAAGTAGAAGAAAATGCCTGTTTTGTAAACAAACCCATACTTGTTCGCTCATCCTTAACTTTAGCTTCTCTTTGTGCCTACTGCTCACATTTCTTTTTCTTTAATTCTTCGATTGTATCTGTTGATGTACTTTTCCCGAATAATGACCTTCATTGCATCATTGTATCCATTTATTTATTTTTGGTGGTCATTTTAGTTAAGGGCTCAGCAGTAGTTTATGATAACGTTCCTTCTTTACAGTGGTAAGGGGCTGGATTGCATGTCAATCTGCACATTGTATTAAATGCCACTTCCTCCACCAAGGACCAGGAACCAGTGGATGAAGGTTAGTATTAAAGAGAAAAATGTCTGACTGATATGAGTGGAGATTAATGTAGCCATTCAGAATGGCAATCAGGAAAAAAACAACTTTGGAAGGAAATTTCTTTGAAATTAGAAGAATCAGACATTTTCAGTCAGATATGTTTACATAAAACATTTTTTATCTGATCAGGCCTTCAACCCGATTATATCTGTCCATCTAAGTGTTACTATTACCATATTTATAATTACTATTTAAAGCTTGGTGATGTCTTTATCCTATTGGAAGTACCCATCACAAGACCACTACACTGTGATCATAAAGGATTTTTGTACAATATCAACAACATACACAGCTAGACTGTGGCATTTAAAGCAATTCTCTTTGCATGGGTTATATTTATACTGTTCCCTTTGAGCAGTCTTTATACTGGTCTCTTGCAGTAACAGGTGTTGGGCCTGGGTAGCTTAAAGTAGAAGTAAGCCTGCATAAGCTAAGATTTTAGGATTACAAAGATAGACAGCATAAAAAAATCACATGAAAATTCACACTTTAATATGAAACAAGATGCCAACAGGGTGTTATTGAGGATAGATACAAACTTTGAGGTTTGAGTTTAAGTGCCTAGTAGCTGTGAATAATTTCACAGAGTCAGTGAAACCAAAGGTCAGGCAAAGTAGTTCATGAAGCTGTTTTATATAATGGGTAATTTATTGTTTTGACAAACATAACAAAAAATAACCCTAACAACGCCAAACCCAACACTAACCTGTAATACTTGAACATACATGACAACATACTTGATTTAATCGCTCCAGTATTGAAGAATAAA
Source organism: Cyprinodon variegatus (assembly GCF_000732505.1). NCBI lineage: Eukaryota > Metazoa > Chordata > Actinopteri > Cyprinodontiformes > Cyprinodontidae > Cyprinodon > Cyprinodon variegatus. Next base: position 47,270 of record NW_015150671.1, read on the forward strand.
TAGAAGCTAAAAATGATACAGTAGTTCTGTCTAATTGTCTGATGTCCAGTAGTCTGTCTATTTTTTTAAACAGATATCTTGTTTCCCTTGTTTTTTCCCCTGTCACTCACAAGACCTTACACCTTACTAGGCAGATTGAAGTAGAAAAACATGATATTGTTTGGAGCTTTTGTGACCATGTGCAAAATGTCCATAAAGTGCAAAGACTGCACCAGAAACAAAAGGACCTAGTATTCGAGGTGGACAGACAGATTTCTCCAAAAGTGTATTACAAATGGATCTGCAGTGAACGGCGTGGGTGTCTAAGGTAGGAACCTCTGCAGGAGGAGACAACTGGTTAGTGACCATGTCAATCTGGCGGAGGATAATAAAGAACGTGTGAGTCACTAACCTGGTCTTACAGTTCAGTCCGAGCCCAGAGGATGAAGTCGGTTCCAGCCAGTCGGCTACCAACAAGACGAAGTCTGAGGACAAGCAAGAGATCAGAACCAAGCAGACAAAAGAAGGCAGGATAATCCAGAGGAAGAAGCTAGAGCCAATGTTGAAGGAGTGATCGGTAGTCAGAGCCAGGAGATCAAAGGTCAGAAGAGGTGCTGAAGGAAAATCCAGAACCCGGTCGGGAAACAGTTCCAGGTTCAGTCCACAGAGAGGCAGAAATCCGACTGGGGTCCGAAGACAGGTCAGGCAAACAGATCGGAATGGGGACAGGCAGGCTCAGATGTCCAGAGACTGAATGGGTCATGACGAGGCAATCAGAAAACACATGTATGCTAGAGAACTCTCACCAAAGGCTTGAATAATCTGGAACTGATTACTGGTTGAAGGCTGGTTAAATAGAGACTGAAGCATGTGGTTCAGATAAACAGTAATGAGAACTGGGCAGGGATGGGCATGTGAATGAACAAACAATCAGACCAGACATCAGAACCAAGATCATGACAAAAATCATTATATAAATCTTGCATTCTTTTTTTTTATATGACAATTTTCTACTTGACCGACATTTTCTCTTTGGTCTCAAAAGTTTTTTTCATTTCAGGCAACAAAACAATGGACCTCATGCAACATGTTTGTATTCTTGTTGTAAATTTCTCTCACATGTTCTCCTACATGGGTTCCTTAGAGTCCACTGCATCAGATTCCATAAACGTTTAAATGAAACTTGTAAAAGAAGTGCAAAGCACCTGTGCATTAAGTGAGCCTACTTTCATGAGAATTGTAAATTTGCATAATTACCGTCAATATTGTCAAATTGTGTTCATTCACGGAAATGACATTGAAGACAAAGAAGAAAGACTTAACCAGTTTGGGATCAAGGTTCTGCTGACTAAAAGCTTAGCAGCAGAATTAAAGGACCGTCAAAAGCCAAGCAGTGGGAAATAAATCACAAGAGCTTTAAATGATGTGGTTGCACCATTACAAAAGTAAAAATAAGATTAAAAAATTATCATCCATCCATCCACTTTCTGTCAGGCTGGGGTCGTAAGGGGTGCTGGTGGCTATCTCCAGCTGTCTACGGGCAACAGGCGTGGTACACCCTGGACAGGTCACCAGTCTATTGCAGGGCAACACAGACACAAACAGGACAAACAACCATTCACACTTAATGCGAATTTAGAGATTTCAATTAATATAACAGTCATGTTTCTGGTCTGTGGGAAGAAGCCGTCGCATCAGTTTTTGCTGAAATCCCAATTAAATTATGGCATGAAACATGGCATATTACAAAAACAACAGTCAGATCAATAGCAAAACAATGCAATAAAAACATGCAGTATCCAGACTCAAAGAGGTATTTTAATCATTGAGTGAAATTCCAAATTCTTGTTCAACATTCCTATGAGAAGTCAGCATATTTTCTTCAACAGTGGAGAGACAACTTATGAAGGAGGTTCCAAAAAAGACATAATTATTTTTAGTTCTTCAGGTTATACTTGCTTTTACTTGTTAAATACTGATTTCACTATATAATGAGAGTGAGCAAATATTGTATCATGGGATATATGCAAGCAAAAATAATGAAAAAAATAAATTAACCCAGGGGTTCTAAAAGCATGTCTTGCATTTCTTAAAAACAACATCTTGATGATCCATAGGACATCTTAGAAAAAATGTGTGGATTGGGACTCTCAGAAAGTGTGTTTACATTTTCATCTGGTAGGTTTGCTCAAATCATTTGTTTGCAGTTGTTGCTGTTTAGTATGGAGGTCAAGTGCTTTTTCACATTTTGGTTTGGAGATTTTCTGCCCCCTTGTTAATAGAACTGTTTTTTATTTTTAACTAGATCACGTAGGTCAAGTATGTTAAAAATGTACAAAAAAAAAAATTAATTAATTAAAAAGAAAATAAATTATTAACAATGCAAACACTCAACAGAAATGTACATGTTAGCTACACTGACAAAAAATGTAAATATGTTGATACAAAATGGTAATGAGTGGGTACATAATGGAATGATGAATTGGCAAAGGGACAATCAGAACTGAAGCCATAACATTTGTTTCTTAGCCTATAGATTTATTCAAGCGCAGTGAACGATGACATCATATAGTTGTTCTGAAAGATCTACTCACCCTGAAATAGGCATGTTAACACATAAGACACAACTATAAGTGACAGAAGAAAAGAACAACAATACCCGTGTTTGTTTTGATTCACATTGGAATGGAACAACGTTTTTCTCGGTTGGCCTGCAGTAGGAGCAATATTATTACATTACTTAATGAAATAATGTCAGTTTAATTCATCCCACTGTTTGGCTTGTGTCTACATAAACTGATGCCAGTAGCTGTGCAGAGTGTTCTAATAAGAGGCTGCAGTCGAAGAGGGTCAATATCAACATATTACTGGGCTCTAACAGAGCCGCAGACAGTCACAATGAGACAGGATCAGCAAGTCTGCAGCACCTGCCTCTCTCTGAGCGAGTCCACACTCACAGCCAAGGATGAACAAACAAACACAGATAAATACATGCACAAAGATGTTCAAACACATCAAAAGTGCACGCACAGACACACACGCACACTGCAGAGCTTAGTCGAAGCTTAATCTAATCAAGTGCGATGGCTAGCTCGATTAATAAAGCCAGCTATTGACTTCTAATTGGCGCCGCTCTGCTCTGCTAATTTCCTGGGACAAAATTACACTAATGCGGTTTGCCTGATGGAGTACTTATAGTTGGCTCCCAGGAGAGGCAGCCCTGCAAGGCAGATAGATAGCAAGGTTGCAAAAAGAGAGAGAGAGAGGAATGGAAGGGGGGTGGATAAACTGGGGCTTGGAGGGGGGTGCCAGGGCTAGGGCGGAGCATTAAGGAAGGGGTGTGTTTCACTATGATAAAAATCAGATGCTGTTTTTTCACTGAAGACAATTTTCTAATCAGTGGACTTCTGTCTTTAAAAATGTCATCCAGGATGGTGTAGCTTTACTGCTCGATGAGAGACAGATCGGGAACCGGAGGGAGTGGAGTACGAGACAGCTCGAGCTGCTGACTTTCACTAGTGGAGTGTAACACTAGCCACCTGTCTGCCTACTAATGAATTCTTTTCAAACCACTCACTCTCACCCCTTCCACTACTCAAATGCTCATATCTGAATGCTCTAGCCACATTAGTTTAAACATATTGCAAGGATACAGACAACCATTGAAGGAGAGATTAAAACATGTAAGTTGCTTTTATACATTAAAACTTTGGACTATTGATCTAGAATCAGCCATTTTGTCCATGTAAGTCTTTAAAAAGGTTCACAGAAATCCAGAACACACTGTCAATCTCCACTATTAGTATAATTCATAACTAATTCAAATGTCTGGTATATGTTGACATTTTATTTGTACAACAATCCTTGAAGTAAACCTGGTGGAGGCAGCTAAAGACGTGAGGCTGGGGTGGAAACATACAGCCTGTGCTAAAACAAAAGAGTTTAGATCAAACCATCTTCAGACATTGGAACAGCCCAGTCAAACCTCCTGATTAAATTAACTTGTGAGTCTGTGGCTTGAAAATTTAACTATTAAAATTGTGTAAATATTTCAAGGCCTGCGTATCTCATAGAGCCCTGGTGTTTTAAAAATCATCCCTGCTTTAGAACTCCCGACACCTGATCAAATTTTCTGCATTGATTGCTCTTTGGAATGCTTTTTATTCCATAATCTTTAACTTCTGAGGCAACTGTTCCATTACAAAATTATACTCAATCATTATTATAAATTATTATATAACTCAACTAGACTCAATTCTGGTTGTTTGTTCTGGCCTTCTGTCCTTCGAAGGCCAGATTCTTTGGCTAATTAGGTCATAGTGCAAGGCCGTGGCCTCTTCGGATTGGAAGACTTCTCATTATGTGGACTTCTTTTTGCCCGTTTTGAAGGACGGGTCTGGTGTATCCTATGTAGCCTTGGGTATCCAAGCTGCTCTGAGCTCAGAGAAAAAAAAGGTAAATGATGCCAAAACAGTGATGAATATTGTAAGTGCAGTTTAACATAATACAATCATGTGAATAGTTCCATCTGAAATAAATAAAAGTTGTTTTTTTAATGGTCATTGAGTCAGATATATGTCTGATAGTGTTTGGTTTATTAAAATGTTTTATCTGTCCCTGTGCAAATGGGTTTCACATACATTTAACCAGAGAATCCAAAATCTCTGTAGTGTGGGGTCTATAGATATAATTTTTGCGATGACGGTACTGCTGCTGAAGCTCCTCAGAAAATGGTATTAGCACCCAGAACAGTAGTAAGAATTTTGGTATACATTCTTTGCCTGCTTTGTATGTCAATTATCACAGTTGCTAGGCAACAGAGCATAGGGTCGGTAAAAGCCAGAGAAGGCTGGACCTGCTTGAATCCATAGCCAGAATGCTTCCGGCCTCCTTTCTTTCGTGGACCTCGAAGGATCCAGTGCAGGTAGACTAGGTCCTTGGAGGATGAAGCCTCTGAAATCGAACACACCCAGAGTGTGCTGATGGTCTTCCTTTTGTTTAATGGTGGCTGAAAAACAACTTTTAAGCTAATTACAGCCACTAGCTGTTAAGAAGTGTAACAGCTTCATCAGGAGTTTCAAATTCGTACTCGTAAATTTGTGATTTGCATGTGGATTTGTACAACAGTGTCAAACGCTGCACTGAGGTCCAATAACACCAGCACTGTGGTTTCATCAAAGCGCTGCATGTCCAGAGTCTATAACATTATCAATGGCCCCCACACCCCCAACATGGACTGTTGTCCCTGCCACCCTCTGGTAAGAGGCTTCATGGCATTTGATGCAGGACCAGCAGATTCAGAAACAGCTTCTTCGCCACTGGCATCAGACAAATGAACTGTTGAGAAAACTCTAAACCATGTTACAGACTCTGCATCACACTGATAACACCAAACCAAAATACTGCATAACTGAACCATATATTTAATGCTCTGAACTTCCATATCAATGTGTTTTTATGCATCAGGATTTTTTCTCCCACACTGTTTATATTTGATCACTGCAGCACTTTAAGAAATGTAAATGTCATGAAAGCTGTACAAAGCAAATTTTCATTTTGTATACATTCTGTGTATAAAAAAAATGACAATAAAAGCTGTCCAAGTGCTTCCAGAATCTGAGTTTATACAGATGTCATTGAACAGTTTAATCAGGGCAGTCTCTGTACTCTGGTTAGCACGGAAACCTGATTTGAAGATATCAAACCAGCTTGTTATTGTTAAGAAGGTATTTAACTGTTGAAACACAGCTTTTTAAATAATGTTATTGATGAAAGTGAGGTTTGAGATAGGTCTGTAGTTCTGAAGGACCGATTTGTCCAATCTTCTCTTTTTCAACAAAGGATTGATAATTTTAGAAATTTTTTGTAACTTTCAAACTTGTGCTGTCACAGATGAAGCATTTGAGGTCACATCTAACATATTGGTTGTCAACAGTTAACAACAAGGTATTCGTGTTTATTGACTTACATTTAGAAATTAAAATGCCTATGCATTAGCTTTGGTTGACAGTTATCCTACCCCATTTGTCAAGTGCAAAAATCTTTTTTTAAGGCTTAAAAATGACTGAGTAAACCCTATCAAGAGAAAGACTTAACACATGTTTGTATTTCAAGATGATTATGTTTTTGTGTTGTTGTCGTTTTTTTAAACATTGTATTGTACTTCACCATGCCTCTTTTCAATTCCAATGAAATACTGTACACTTTGTTTTGGTGCTGTAATATAAACAAAAAACAAAAACACATTTCAAAAACTGAAGACTTTCGCTAGGTAAAAGTTTGTACAAAATTTGAGTATAATTTTAAGACAGAAAAATAGAAATAAAAGTAGCAATATAACATGTTATTTTAGTTTGTTACACTCCAAGGACTTGATATCATTCCACAATGCAATGTGCTGTTGCCAGGCTAAACAAACAAATGTATGGTCAGATGAACATTCTTTTGTTTGATTTTTCGCATTTTAATTTCAACCTATGTAAGTAAACATATTATTTATGAATTCATATGTGTTATTGTTTTTAACTGTATTCCCTTTAGACCTACCCCCTTTTATACAACACACACAAACCTTAAACTACACATCCACATAAACAGGCCATGCCGATACTGTTTTCACATAATTATTTTTTTCAAGGCACACTGACAGATTATCTTGTGAATTTAGCACCCCTAATCCATATTTTAATCTTGGTTTGTATGACAGTAAATCTTGCCTTGCATTCACAATCCCTTAGCAGCCATAGCGTAATCCCCAGTTGACACTGATCTTGGAGAACAGCAACACCTGTTCTATCTTAAGACTTGAGAAAAAAACACAAGGCACTCTCTTTTGCCCACTTTTGAACCTTTTATCCCTCACATCTCTTTAAATACTATATTAAACACGATTTCCCTCTGAACCTTTTCAAACTGTTATAATGTTGAATAAAATAAATGTAGATAAAACAAAAATGAATGCTGTCAACCTACAGTGGAATAATTATTTTTTTCTTTTATTATGCTTTGTTATTGAATGCTGCACTTAACAAAGATGTTAAAGGAAAAACTTAGATTATATAAATATGATTACATATATAAATAGTGTTTATTATGTTAGAAAAATAAAACGCTCTTTGTTTTTTTCTTTCATATAAAAAAATCAGATTTGGATTATAATTCGATATATTCATGTCTATTTAGGCAAGAAATAAAATGCTTAAGGAAATAAATTATAGAGGCACATCCCTTAATGAAGTAATGAAAGTTGAAACTCAAGTTTCCCTTTATTCTTATGATCTTTTATATCCTCCCTCATGTTCTGGATTTTCTCAAGTTGTTATGAACCAGTGTTAAGATCCCATATTAGCAGACAGATTTGTGTTTCTTTGATGCCCTAGATTAAGAGTAATCTTATCTCCTTTAGATTTTAAAAGATAAACATGGTACAAAAAAAATCTGGTATGTATCATGCCAATAGAGATTTGCTACTGACATGAAACCCTATGAAAATCACAAACATATCCTCTCCGAAGCGGCAGAGGAGCACAAACCAGATTTAGGAACTTTAATCATATTTCATTTCCTGTCCTGTGTTTTTGTGTCTGCAAATTAAAAGCTGATTACACACAGCAGAATATCCTGCTTGCAAAAAAACATGTTATGATCTTTTTGAAAATAAATATTCATATTTATATAAAGCATATGACACCTGCAATCAATTTATTGTTTATGACATCATCCTTACTAATACTTTATAGTGGAGAATACAGTCCCTACTGTTTGTGTTGATTTATTGCGGCTGCAATCTTAAGAATATGAAGCAGTGTTCACCTAATCTCAGTGACAGAATTAATATGCATTCATGCAGATTGTAATTAAATAGGAGTAGGATATACAGTTAATGGTAGAAATACAAAAGATACAGACGCATGCAATTTATGATCTTGTACCTAAATTTACTCAAACACAAGTGACCGAGCAGTTCCTCTTGGATCAGGTCCAAACACACAGTCTCTCAATTAGCCAGGGCCGCCAAGGCGACGTCAACGCGAACTTCTAAACAATAGGCACAAGGGATCCATAAAGCATAGGGAGGAAACATGAGCTAATACCACTATTCCAATTAAAGAAACATTTGTTGCCTCTGACACCTAAATGTGATTCTCCACAGCTGAGGCATGCTCCTGTACAATAGCAGGTCTGCAAGGGCAGGGTTTGTTGTATTGTTGGCCACCAATTGTGTGAAAGGTTGACTCAGGCCCAGACCCGGTCTCCTGAGAGGAATGCTTCATCACAACACAGGAGACCTTTTGTTTTCCCTTTTCAAAGGACTTCCAGCATTCCCTGCTCCAATCTTAGCCTCCTTCATAGAGACATGGAAAGTTCAAATAGATGGCGATAGAACTCATCAATTTATCTTGGGGCATTAATGTTTACTCTGCATTGTTGTATGTAGTGAAATCTATTGCCATGGCAAGTAAGAAGTACAGCCATACATGTCTTTTTGATATAGCATTGTTGGTTTCCTAACTTGTTTAACATTTATACTCTATCTGGATTATTAAGGGATGTGGTCAGTTACATGTTTGACCAAATTTATTACTTAGGAAGAGAAAGATTATAACTTTTGCGTAGTTGCATATTTTTTCTAGGTGGTCCATAGTTTCCATAACAGTAGAGGTACTTCTTCTTTCCTATTTTACACTATCAAAACTGAAGATCTGAATCAAAGAAACACTTGAACCTGAGAGTAAAGACTCAGTCTGCGGGCAAGTATTCCACCATTATTCGGCTTGCTGCTTACTTTTGTTCAATATTAATCCTATGTTAGAAATCTTTGTTTAAACAAAAGAAAGTTGCATAATATCTGAGGTCTACAAATGACAAATATTAACATCTCTGGATAAAGAATGATCACTTGAGTAATGATAGGACTAAATAAACAATTTAAATATAATTGTATCCAGTAAGGAGCAGGGCATTAGGAAAAATGTTATCTGAGTGCAGTAGCTTTAAGTCTGAATAAACCACATTCTGTGGTAAGCTCAGTCAATCTGTAATTCACCACAAGAGGAGGTGTTGACAAAAATTCATCTGTCCGGCAACATGTTGGAGTTTCTGCTCCAGTTCTGACCAGCATTATTTTTCATCATGAATATTGCTGTCGGCACAAAACCAATTTCCCAACTAACTGTGTTAACAGAATACTTTATACATACAAAAGCAATGTAGTGATTGGACAAGTTTCACTAATTTGATGACAATGTTTGTCAAGACAAACTCTGTAAGTAGTCTACAGTTAGTTTTCTCACTTAAGGCTAGTACTACAGATAGTAGATAGTCAAGGATTTAAATATTCAGAGAGTACCTTCCTTTCTTTATTTGGCTCGAAAACTACCTCTAGAATCATCATCATTTACATGAAAAATACATTTTCGGGCCGAGATAATCAATCTATTGTGTAAAAGATTAGCATTTTTTTTATTTTTTGTTTCACAGGCTATGCCATCTCCCATCAGAGGTACTGTAGTACTCTGTTATAATGCTTGTACTTAAATGTTTATTTTTGTCCTATTTTGATGGTGTAGCTAAACATTTCTTTTTGTTTTGTAGAGGTGCATTTTAAAATTGCTTATTTACTTTGAAAAATACCAGACAAGATCATTTTCATTTTTTCAATTTTGTTAGATGTTGTGGCTGCAAACTGATCTCATTTCAACCTGGCATAAGCCATATTGTTACATGGGGTTCAGTTTTAATTCTGCACAGTATCCATCTGGAAAGGCCCCTGTGGAAAGTGTTTGCAAATGGGAGGAACACTCCCATTTGCGCTTTGTGCTGATTTGTGTAAATCGCTAAGTGTCACTTGCCTTCCATATCAACATTTTAGCAAATTGCAGCAGCAGTAGCGGAGGTGACGTATTTGTTTCACAAGTAGCGGAGTTAAGTGATAAGCCGAACTCTTATTATATCCAGGAACACGCAAACATCTTTCTCATACACAAAGGAAGAAATAACGTCCTTTTGCCTTTTTCAACTGTAATCAATCTTTTGGCTTCTGGTGAGATGTTTTTTCCAGAGTTTGTGAATTCACAAATCTCATGACAATTCCTCTTGCTGGCAGGGTAAATAACATTTAGACTTTAAACAAATTCTAACATCCACAGTAATGTTTTCCATGTCTTGCATGTCAGTTGTATAACCTAAAATTGCAAAATTAGTGCTACTTTTTTTTTGTGGTAGCTGTGATTAATGCCATACAAGAACAGCTTCTTGGACGCCTTCAGACTCCGTAAAGCTTCTGCAAAGAGCCTGTCCAAGACCAACGCTGAGCTAGCATTCAGCTTTCTCTCAGCATGGTTGGATTACTTTGTGAAGTTGCAGTTTAATAAGGCAATCCAAGTCTGACGGCAGTTACTATGCTGCAAAGAAACTGTAGGAAATCTGATGAAAAGTTTGTCTTCATTTTGCAGGTATATTTCCAAATGAAAATAAACCGCTACGAAAATGTGTTTATCACAAGGAAAAAATAGGAAAGAATGTTATTGTTTTGAAGAATGTTAGTAATTAACATTTCAGCCAAGCTGCATAAACTGTATATGAAAGTTGGATTTTCTCTTGAATTTTACCACCACTTGTTTCTTTTTCTTAGCAGGAAAGCCCTGATGAAATCCAGAGGTTGAATAGCTTTGGTGGGTGTTTTCTTTCTCAGATCTTTCATCTAAGGCAGGCTAACTTGATCCCGTGCAGTCAGACTATGAACCGGAGATCTCTGCACTTCCTGGTGTCCCAGTAATGATTGTTAATGATGTCATCCGATCAGGAGGAGCGGATGTGTGCAGTTATGTGTATTTCGAGTTTGAAATGTGGTCTGTGTATATGTCCAATGTTCTTTGGAGCAGATACCTCATTAGATTGAGAAGGGGGGCATTTTGTTTTGGTGGTGGAGGTGGAAGGGAGGGCAGCAGGAAATGTACTTGACAATGAACCCCAGTGTCTGATCAAGCAACGTAAGTGGCCTCATCTTCTTTTCGAGTGAGAGGCCATGCGTTCCAATTTGGTTCTTCAACAGTACTGATAGAAACGGTAAAGAGGAAACACACATTTTTCTCTTATTCTGTTACAAAGTTTTTATTCTTTTACAAATTTTTCTCTTATTCTGTTACAAATTTTTTATCTAAAGCATATTTATAATATTTAACTTATCTTCCTTACATTTGCATCTTCTGCTGAAATAAAATGTATATTATCCTGAGTGCAAGAACCTACCTCTGCAGAACCATAAACATATCTAATTTAATTAAATTTAATCAAAACAAAGTCAATTTTATTAAAATAATTGATTTACCTTATTCATGCTGAACTGGGAATTATTAAACCAAACTGAATTTAACTGAGTCTTAGTGACGAAACTGCTTGAATAAAGAGGAGTAAAGTCAAACTAACTTTAATCAAACTTAGTAATTGAACTTAACCCAGCGGTGCAAAATTAAAATGGTGATATTAAAATAGATTAAGATAATTTGAAATTAATGAATGAATAATTAGCAATAAACTTTGAATTCTGATAAGAAGTCAAAGCAACAATATAGGAACTTGTTGCCTTGAAAGCACCAGATAACTGACATCACAGAAACTAATTCACATTTTCTATCTAAAAAACAATTGAAAACGTTTCCAATATACCAAGCTGCGTTAAAGCCGTATCTTTAGAGAACCCACTGTTGTCTTGGATATAACGTAACCTGCGATTTGTAAATTATTTATGACTGCACTTCTAACATTCAAACAAAAAATGTTTATCCTCATCCACTCTTTATGTACATAAAACTTTTTTTATCCTGACAGCTGTAAAGCAGAATAAGTCTGCCCGCTAAACAATACTTATTTTCTAAGTCTTCACAATTAGGTGACAAATTACTGCAAATCTGGCCTAAACTGCAGCAAATCGGAAAACCAACTTAGCGAAAGAGCTGCAGAATTTATAGAAATGAATGGGACAAAAAATTTACAGGCAGCATTGAGTTAATTAATAAATACCTGTGGTTAAAGGTGCATATAAATGTGGAGGTGACAAAATGTTTTCAAAACAAGAAGTAGAGAAGAAGTATTTTGTTAATTACACACGCTGCTATATATATATATATATATTTAATTAACCAGACAATTCACAGTGCTCTACATGAGCAAAGTCAAAAGGCATAACAGTGGCATAAAGTTAAAAAGTATTAATTAAGATAAATTACTAAAGGGAATAAATAACTTATTAAAATTAATACTTCAAGTGATAAAATGATTAGCAATAAAATTATTATGCATGTGAAAAAAAGTGAGACTCCAAACTCTTAATCAATAATGCCTCAATATCATATAATCCAAAGTAGCTCAAAATAGGTGTTTAACCTTGATTCCAAAAAAATTTGGTTTTCAGCATTTTACAGTTTTTTTGGGGGGTTTTATTTTTCTGGATTAGTGAAGCATAAGAACTAAAAGCTGCTTCTCTGTGTTTAGTTCTACTTCCAGTTACTGTATGCAGAATAGACTTGATCAGGAAGACCTATGAAGAGGGTTCCATCATTTTTACATTATGTACCAAAAGTGCACACTGGCAGTAGCTTCGTTTTCAGTCTGATTTAATTCATTCTTTTTAAGGCTGTGGCATTATGTAAGCAGTCCTCATATAACTACAAAGAAGTTACAGCAAGATAGAGAAAAATCGTCAAATATTTTCTCTCTTTAAAAAAAAAATAGAAAAAAAACAACCCAAACACCCACATTATAAGGACAAATTAATTTATTTGCTTCATAACAGAAAATGTATTTTTATTTATATATTCACTTATATTATGGAACACCAGGAAGCCCTTGGAGAATATGGCCAAGCTGTTAGATTGCTCCAAATCCTGATTGTGTCTCACACAAACAATGTTTAATGATTTCCTCTCCCAAACATACAGATGTGGGCAGACAAGGCATCATAAAAGCTTTGCAGATAGTGCTAATGGGGTCGTGGTTGTTAATGGGGCCAGCAGTACTCTCATTGATAAATGATGCTTATCGTACTCCGAGCACCAAGGATTTGTTACACTTTTCCCACTGCCAGTTCTCTGATTTAGCCACAGATAACACACTAATGATCTGTGGTCCTGATGTGGCTTACCATACATTTTGTGATTTGCCAAGATAAATGCAAATATTTTCCTGTTTCATCACAAAAAGTGCTGCTTTGGTGTGACCATGCAACACCTCCTAAATGAAATATAGGAAGGGAAATAAATGACTACTAATACCACAACTGTCACTTTTGTATAGTTCGCTGGAATAGAAGTATTGCTCTATTCTCTTTTGTCCTGTCTTCTCTTTTAAGAGTCCAGTACAATCATTTACCAGTCTCATATTTAGACGTCAGCTAAATGGGGGTAATTATTTAATGTTTGCAGCTTCTAACTCATCATAGGGTCTGAAGTGGAGGGGGGTGACCTCTTACTTCCAGAACATGACCTGGGAATGTAGACAAGCAGCCTCCGACAATAGCGAGCATAGTGACCTGTCTAATGGGCCACAGCTGATGCCTTGCAGCATCCATCTGTTCACTTCAGTTCCATGGGTCTTACACAGTGTTAAGAATAAGGTAAAACCATTTTGTACATTTTACACATTTGTTTTGATGCATAAATACCTGTGCAAAGTTGTCTACAATGACATTAGACTTTACTACTCATCTAAGCTCCAGAGAAAAGATTGCAAACTAGGCAGGAGCTCAGATGCACTCTTTCCTTTGAATGATATTATTCAATATCTGTTCTGATATAAAACAAAATACTTCCCTCTTAACTGCAAACTGGATAAAAATGTATGCCCTGTCATTTAATATAGTTGTCTTTTGATCCTTAATGCACCATTAGGACTACGTTTTATGTACTGTTTTATGCTGCACTTACTATCTAAGACCTGATTATGAGCAGCATGATCAATATACTCAAATATCTGGTTCAGGAGGAGAGAGGGGGGTTTTCAGTTAGGAAGTAAATTGAACCCAAACTTTCCTGTCAAAGCTGTAAAAGACATCTTGAAAATTTGTGGTATATTAGAGGCAGATGTGTATGTTTTTGCAGATAAATTTAATTATCTGGGCTTTGTTGCCCAGGCACTGGGTCCTCAGTGGCCCTCTCTAATCATGCTGTCAGTGATTTAACTGGCTTCACTTGGTAATGCCATTTCAAGGGAACTAAGGCAGGCACCAGGAAATGAAACACGGTTGCTTTAGCATGGATTTCTTAAACAGTGACTTGACTCTCTTTGCAAAAAGCACACACTTAATCCCCTCCAACTAATGTTAGGAAAGATTCAAATGGTTTTTAGTATGGCATATAATGCTCACAGTGAACCATCACTGATTCTTAAATTAAGCATCAAGAAATGTATTAATACAGCAAATAAACAACCACACCATTCATATCTAACATATTTGACAGATTTTAATGTAAACCTTTAAAATGTAGATATTTTCTTGTTGTTTGATTTTTGTTTATTATATCCATCCTACATGACCGTTAAAAAAGCAAAATAAGAAAGTGATGATTATGTTCAAACAGATCCAAATTTTCTTTTTGTTTGTTTGTTTGTTTGTTTGTTTTTTGTTTGTTTTTTTGTTTGTTTGTTTTTTGTTTGTTTGTTTGTTTCTTTCTTTCTTTCTTTCTTTCAAAGGTTTTTGGTTATAGGTTAATACTAATAAAGAGCCACAAAAAGCCATCTTTTTCAATGAAATGAGATTGTGTACTCTGCAAATGCTTAATCTGGTCATATTTGGTAGTTTATTTACTAGTCTTCTATTTTTTTACTGAGTTATATATAGACAGCTTGGTATTTCCTTATCCTATGCTCGCTCAAAGAGAAACAGCATCACATAGTTCAAAAAGGGTCAGCTTACTGTATTTAAGCAAAATCATACAGCAATATAGCCTTATTTGGTGAAGATATTCATGAATGATCTTAAACAACGAATCATCAAACCTGAATCATATATGGGAAGGCACTGATAAGTTAATCATAGTAAGTAGTGGCTATATATAGTCATTCAAAAGGACACTCTATGTTAAGACTAAGTTTTTCTGGACATGTAGACATTTAACAGACCACATTAAAAGGACTTCAAAATTTTTTGATATATATATATATATATATATATATATATATATATATATATATATATATATATATATATATATATGTATATATATATAATTTTGTATCAACAGCTTTCTACTGTTGAAACTCCATGCCTCCATAATGAAAAGATAGCTGGACCGGTTTAATAAAATATCTGAAAGAGGAAAGGCTAGACTAGATAACGGTTTGTCCATGGAAATACAGACTAACAAAAGGAATTCTTGTATAATTTTCTTTTGTACACCAGAATGGAGGACATGTTTAGAATTAACCAAACACAAGATTTCAGCAGAATATCCTTACTCCAACAGGAAAGTATGGAGGGAGAAGTGTCATTTGGAAAAGAGCCTTGCCATGATTACTTGCATGGATCAGACAGTATTGGATGAAATTGTGGGAATCTGAACAAGAAATTCAAGCTTTAGGCAGACTGGAAGGGGACCCATTGCTAGTGTTGCCATTGTTGTGCAAGACTTTGACAAAGTCACAACATGTTGGAAAAAGTTAGACCTCAGATTATCAAAACTATATACGGACAAAATTGTCATCATTGTTACATAGTAACATTGTAATAGTGCAATCAGAGTACAGCATTTGATCCTTAATTAGCAAACAACGGCTATAAAGGTTTAGTGCATCATTATAAAGTAATGGTGAAATCTAAGACATAAACCATGTTAATAAGCCCCTTATAAAAAATAATGCTCTCTTTTCAAGTAACTTTCAGTATTTAACTTCATAGGTTTGCTCTAAAGGGTGCTTGAATTATCTCAGTAAGCATAGGATGTGGGGATATTTGAACAGCATGTTGCTTTACAGTCTTCAGTGTGAAGCCAAGTTCAGTAATCTCTGGTAAAGCTTGTGTCAAGGCCCAACTCTGTCCTTTAGCAGACCCAGCCCTCAACAAGGGGAAGGTCCTTTATTATTCCCCAACAGGTCTGCCGTTTTTCACCTTTGTCTAAAAATACAATGGAGGAGGTGGGGAGGTCTGAAAGATTGCTCAAGAATTGCCGGAACAAAGGGAGCGAACATGGAGGGGCTAAAAATACAGCACAGCGTGTGAATACGATAAAGGACTTCACGAGAGGGACGCTGACAAAGCTTTGCAGACTTTCAAGTGGGAGAACAATGTGGCAGACACTTTCAGGGCGTTTGACTGTTCGCAGTGGCGGCTGGACAGACTGTGAAGCAGGATGTCGACATCAGCCCTCATGGAGAGAACTGAAGGCTGCCTCAAGACTGCATATGAGACAACAGGGAGCAAGTCATGATTGTTATTAATATGACAAAAATAGAGGCTCTTATCACTTAACTGTTATAAATGTGTTTGTGGATGCAACAGAAATAAAAACAAAGGGAAATAAATAGGAGTCTCAAAAAGCATACAGTAAAAATAGGTACAAAATGAAAAATGTCCAAGACTTCTTGACTCATTGACTGAGACAAAGAGGATGGACCCAATTCACTTTCTTTGTTGATCACTTTTCCTTGCAAATAAATATGCATGTGTGTGTCTTTAGGTCAATGTGTGTCTCTCAGAATGGTGGAGAACTGGTAGAAAATGGTGTATGTTTTCATAGCTAAAGCATTTGCTGTGGACACAACTCTCTGGAAATTGTGAGCTCCCTCATTTATAATCTGATTTCTATGGCAGTGCCTTTAGAGGTGGAGTCAATCTGATTTTCTGCTTTGACTTAGCTACTGGCTGACGTAGATGTCTTTGCATGTGTGTGCTTAATGTGCAAGGTTAAATACCTTCTGTAAAAGGCACTTCTAAGGCAGTCAGCTTCGTAGAGAGGCATCATGTGAGAATTTAACTGGATGAGATTCAGAAAATAAAGTCAATTAATAGAAAGGGAGGCTATAAAGACAATAAATAATGTAAAAATTAAAAATGACCAAGAATCCTCCACATTCCATCAGTTTAGTATGTAGCTATACATTTAAAATAGATAAAACTTTCTTTTTCTATGGCTCAAAATTCACTTAATCAGTTTCTTTAGTATCTTCCCCATTTATATGGAGTTGAGTACCTGAATGCACCTCCTACTTGCTGCTTTCTGTCAGCTGGCTGAAAGAAGATATCACCATTTTTGTGGCACTTACAAGGGAGATAAATTCAGCTGGTGTGTAATAATTTCAGTTGCAAAAATGATCCTTTTTTAAATCAAATGATACAAAATTGAAATAAAAAACACCCAGAAGGCGGAAGGACTTGATATAACAGTACATTAAAACTTGTGGGAGAAATGTGTGGAATGCTTCTTAGATTATTTTTGTAAGCTAATTAAACTAATGTTTTTTGGTTAAGAAGATAACACAAAACTAAACAGCTTTATGTAAAATACTTGGAACTTAGCTGACTTGCTAATGTATGTATAAAAATGATGATTATTTATACTTTTTTCATGCAAAATATCTTGATTGGATGCTTTATTCCAATAAGTACATGTTTTGTCACGAAACTGTTATTTTTCACAACTTGCTTATATTTATTGGATAAACAGACAATAAAAAATAGAACATAAAAACTGAAAATTGAAGGGACAAACGGAGAATATCTTCAGGCAAATCACAAGCAAGCTTAATGTACAATAAATCAAGTTGTAACACTGCTCAAAACAAGGCCAAGCTGAGACTGTACTTCCGCAGCTCAAGAAATTAATTTTCCCCTAGAACAACTGGTCATCGTTTTCATTGCTACCATTCAGTCTGTTTTATGCGCATCCATCACTGTTTGGTTTGGCTAATTAACAAAAGAGGATAGGTTCAAACTACAACAAACAATTGAATCTGCAGAGGATCAGTAGGACTGACCTCTCTTTTATTCAAGAATGATTCAGGTCTAGGGTCAAAAAAAGGGCAGTTAAGATCTCTACAGACCCACACATCCTACAGACAATTTCTTAACTTCAAGTCAGTGCTACACAGTGCTACTTACAAAACTCACCGAATGTAGTCTCTTCTCCAACGCCTGCCAAGATCAGTACCATACAATTTGTACCAATCCAACCGTTTGTTTGCAGTAAAAAAACAATTGTATGTACTGTATAATGTTTGAGTTCCTGTTTTATCTATTTATACTTGAAATGTTTTTCATTTGAAACTACAATTGTATTCCTAGTCACTGTATATACAGTAGTATAAATTGACAACTAAAAAACATCTTAACAATGTTACCTGAATCCTTTGACACACACTCCCTTGATCATCAAAATGAGTAATTAAAAACTCATGATTGCTGATTGATGCCGATGTACTGGACTTCCTTTCACATTATGTAAGACTGCCCACATGCACGCATGCATGAAAATTCACATTCCTACAAACATTTCCTGACGTGGCGCTGTTTACTGTAATTAGTATCAGTCCATTTGCAGTCCACTGACCCAAGATGACCTGGTGGATCTGGGTCAACAAGGAAAAGCCGCGCCACAGTGGAGACGGGTGGGGCTCAAGGTAAGGCTGGTCGTCCGTGTAAGAGTGCATTGTCATGTGTGTCAGTGTAAGGGAGGTGGAGGATAGATGTCTACTACTGAAGTGGGTATACGTCTAGTGGTGTCTCTAGGCAGGTGAGAGAGGTTGGTGTGTAAAGTGTAAGTGTTTCTGTGCACGTGTGAGACTTGGTGGCTGTGTGCTGTGTGAGCTTACTCCTCATTGTGCTGGACTTCAGAGGCCCAAACGTCTCCTGCTTCCTCTTAGAGGCAGCGGGTTAAAAATAATGTGGTGTGCAATGAGCAACGGGGAGCAAGGCGCAGACAGCAAGGAGCCAGAACTTCACACATACACACACCCTCAGCCAATCATGCTTGTTCACTAGCACACACACAAACACACTATACAGTGGTGCTATATGGATTTTTTATGGCTACCTTACTGGCACACCAAATATCATAAACGCTATCATACATAAACAGAAGGTCATCATCCAAATCACTCACACTTCAACTAAATCATTTACACTGAAAACAGTGTTTAACATATATTGTCACATTTTGTTTCTTTTTCACAAATAATAACTATTTAATACCAAATATTCAAACTTAAATTTGCTTCTTGTATCACTTTGAGTATAAGTTTCTATTTATTTATTTTACTAAACACTAAAGTGTCAGCAAGCTCAATGATTGATTAACTAAAGACTGATTCTCTATCTGCGATTAAAGATACATTCTGGGACACAAGGTGGCACTGAGATCTTGCTGGTGACCAAGTAAACCTTTGACTTCCATGTGCATGTTTGCGCTTACTATCATCAAATTATGAGAAAAGTAAGTATACCAGTGACTCACAGGTAAATGTCCTCTCGGTTTTCTCCATATCTATTTTGTCCACCCCTCCCTCCATCGCATGAGGAAGCTAGGGCGGCTGCAGTCTCTCTCCACCCTGAGATAAGCCTGACTCCAGTCAGCCCCGCGCACCTCCTGTCATCTGTCTGGTCTCCTTATCAGCTGGACTGTGCAAAACAGTGGTGTTGACACTCTAATTAAACCCATGCTTTCTCACCTGGCTCCAACACACCAATGTCTTAGATCTTTATAGAGTACAGTAGAGTAACTTTTAGCTGCAATGTCTTGCAAAGGTTTCTGAATATAAATAGGAATTCATTTGATATGTTTTATTACATTATACGAAAAGCTAAATATGATAAAAGTTTGGGAGAAAATTTATATAAAAAACAACTACACAATATGTACAGACAAAACATATTCATGCATATTGCATGAGAAAGAATAGAATGTTTCCTCGCCACTGTTGAATATTTAATCAGAGAAAACTTTGGGCCTACTTGTTTAAGTTAGGATGATCAACAGAATTTTGTTTCCCAAATTTCAGAATAATGGACATATGTTGATAAATGTTTTATTAAATTCATTTAAAAGGCTAACACACATTTGCTTTGCATCTGGCGGCCTCTAACTAAACGACTGGTCAAATACTTCTGGTATCTTTCCATAATCTGTTTTTAGTACTTTTGAAATATTTTTTATTCATTCTCAACCTACCAAACCAGATTGATAATGTGCAGCACTAGTTTTAGATCAACACTTTATTAATCTGGGACTGGCCCCATTGAATCTGTTCAGGGAAAGGATGGATGTTCAGCAGAAATGTTCTAGCTCATTGGGCAAAGGGACCCCTAGTTCCCGCCTACCAAAGTTTGGTTTTAGCCAGATATGGAAACAAATGAAATAGCAGCGGCCAGCATAAGAAACTAAAACAAATTATGCAGTGATGCTGGTACTATTCCTCTGTTAAAGATGGAATTTTGGATTCTGTCTAGTGGTGTGATAGCAGCATGCTATAACATCTATGCTGCAATGTTTATTTGGTTTAGTTATATGTCCCTCTTTAAACCATAACGCTGCATGAAAATTGGCCAACCTTATTTGAGTTTGTTTGACCTGGAGTGAAACAATATGGATATTGTGTGTTTTGGAACTCACAAATATATCACAAGAATTCAGCTTGCAGGCAGACTTAATTCCTTCTTAGAATTTTGTGCATGCTGACAGGTTAGGGAATCTTTTGTACTTTCCATTTGACAAACAACACTGTTTTGTCTAAGACCAACTATCTAAGTAAAGGTCCGATCTCACTCTAGCTCTGGAGATGGGCACCAGCCACTATGCATCCAGGACTGAGCAAGTATACAGGATTAATAAATAGGTATTGTTTGATTGTATCCTTAGAAAATCCTGGGATGGAGACCCCTGCCTTAGAGTAATGGATAGCAATTATTTTGTATTTTTTAATCAATGGACTAAGTATAGGCCATCGTTGGGTTCCACACTTGAAGAAAGATAATTTCTGGGGGGAGTGTTGGCCTAGTGGTTAGATCATTACGCTTGGGCTCTCAGAAGGTTGCAAGTACCCTGTTCGATCCGCACAGCCGGCACTCTGGGTCCTTAGCAAGACCCTTAACCCCACACTGCTCCCCAGGCCCTGCACAGTGGCAGCGCACTGCTCCCCAAAGCAGATATGTTAAATGCTAAATTAATTTCTTCAATGTGAGATCAATAAGTCCAATTTCTATCCTTTATATATATATATATATATATATATATATATATATATATATATAAACAACAACAACACATTTCACCCAGATGAATCTTTACCGATATCTGTTTAAAATCTTGATTTAACTGCTTGTTATTCTAGGATTTAACCTCAGCAGCTTTTTTTAAAATGGTGACACGGCGGTGGTAGCCATTGTATTCAATATTTTCTTATAATCTTAGCCTGTTCTTAGTAGGTACAAAGTGGGAATTCCATACCATCCTATTTTCATTTGACTGATGCATTTAGAAGATGAATTTTCACACCTTTCTTATCTGTGCCTCTGACCTGCAACAATCAGATCACCTCAGTAGACAAAAATCAATATTCACTGAAAAGACTTTATTCTTGCCCACCTGATAATGTGGACCCAGCCCTTCTGGTAAGTAAAATGGTCCAGTTTGTTTCAATACACTAACATGTGCCAGATAAGAAGACTCTGATAGAGGTCTGGATAGACACTTGAGCAGAGGGTTGCACACAATAGGTATACCCATAAATGTTTATAGCTCACCATTAAACTTTGCTTAGATGTCGGATGTGTCACTAGCTGATAGCAGAGCCTTGTCAGTTGATTTATAGTCATCCCTGAAATTGCCTTAGTGACGCCTGGGAAGGATGACTAACCAGCTCAGGTAGGGTCAACAAGCTCAAACAGTCAGATAAGAGAAAGCAGACAGAAAGACAGAGACAGATAGCCCCTGGGATGGACAAGAAGAATGAGGGTTGCTTCATGTAAACATGGCAGACATCTCTTGATCTGCCCTGAAGAAACAAGACCAGTCGCGAGCTAGTTTATCTGATGATGCTGTTGTTTATCCCGATTTGATAGGAACCCATGCAAGTTAATATTTAACATTATCAAATTAATTTGAAAGCCTTTTTTTCCTTAAAATACTACATTAGTCATCTATTTTAAGGGGCTTTCAGTGTGTTCTTGCAGGCAACAAAAGCACTAATGTGGCATTTATCCAGCATGATATCATTATACAGAGTGTGTCCATCTTTTGCACTTTCTCCCTCCTAGTTGAGATGTCAAGCCTCAATACCATTTATCTCAATCAGCTGCCACGGTCTCCATTTGGCCTGTGCACCCATTCAATATTGAAACCAGCAGCTTCTAGTTCGGACATTAAAACTTGCACACACATGCAAATGCACCCAACCAGCAGCACACCAGCATGTCTTGCAGCCACACATCCCACCATAATGCCATTTAGAATAATAGCTCTGCGAGCAAATAGCAGTTAACTGTGTTAACGTCTGAATCTGGTTCACCATGCCTTTGCGAGCATCTGTCATCTTTATCAATAAGCAGAGGATCGGACGTAAATCTAATTTGTTCCCTAAAACCTCTTGCTCTGATGTCGTCCGAATTTAGATCCAAACCCAAGCATTCAGTGACAATAATGTCACAGGTGCCTGTCCTGTCCTCTGACCTCAAAAGCATGCGTATTTTCAGAGATGGACTTCCTCTTCTCCCAATTAAGGCACATCGAATCTTGTCAGCACTGCCCCAAGCTGAACCTTGGCCATAAAAACAACACTAATTTCCAGGAGCTGATTCAAAAAAATTTTGGGGGTAGGTGGGGTGGCATTGATGGTTGCAGGGCTGGGCCTTCCCCCTGACACTGACCTCCTGACCTTCTTGACCTGTGAGGTGGCTCGGACAAAGAAAGCCTTTCCCTTTTAATTCTACCCAGGGAGCGTTATATGGGACCTGACCCTGTGCTCCTCTTAACCTTTTGGACCTCCGGCCTGATGTCCATGATTTAGGGCAAATTTCATTACATGCATTCTCCGGATGAGACTGTTTGTTAAGAGGATATGGCGAAGCTACAACTTAGCTTGATTAAAATGTCAGGTAGGGCAGACTGACGCAGCACAGATTCACATGAACAAAAACATGTGCTTTACAACAATTAAAGCATAGCAGGGTGAACTCCTAAACTGTGCAAAACAAAACAAAAAATGCAATTTTGTATAAATAGATTTTTTCGGGAGATGTATTAAATTAAAAGTGGTATGTAATAATGCAAGTAAAATTTGTATTCAATTGTTAACAAAAGTACTTTTTAAGTCTTTCACATGGTGACATGTGAAAAACTGGAACATTTTTAAATGGGATTTTAAATTGCAGGCAAACACGAAGACAAGCATGGTTATTTATTTTTTCTTTAAAGCATGGTTTTCAAAGTTTTTGACCAAAAAAGTTGTAATGACACCTTATTTCTTCTATGTTTTGCAGTGACTGCAACTAAAAGTCTTTTTGGCATGTGTCTGTGTATCCTAAACAGACATTTCTAACCAATCCTTATTGGTACATAAACAAAGCTTAAGCGGGTTGTGGACCTACAATTTTACATCTGTTTTTTTTCTCTTGACACCAGCATAAGTACACAAAAAAATACAGATTTAAACAATTCCATTTTAAATTTAGCTAAATGCTTCAGGTCCTTGTCCTTGTCAAACCCTAAGGCAGGGGTTTCCACCCCAGGTTTTGAGACCCTGCTCTCAAGCTACAATTAAACAGCCAGTCCAGTGCAGGAACTGGTACTGTGCAGGGACTGTCTCAAGAAAATTCACACCCATAGATGTAGGGGTTTGCTTTCATACAGATATTTTAAGATAGGCTTCAAACAACTTCATGAAGTTGCAATGGATTGCTTGGGGCTATATTGCTGATGTATTATGGAAGAGAAGCAACACAACTCTAAGAAAAAAGAAGATATTCTGTCTCTTGAATTTGTTTTTAGCTAGTTTAGATTAAATTAGATTAGATTAGATTAGATTAGATTAGATTAGATTAGATTAGATTAGATTAGATTCAACTTTATTGTCATTACACAGGTACAGGTACAAGGCAACAAAATGCAGTTTAGGTCTAACCAGAAGTGCAATAGCAGCAAGTGCAGGATAAATAATGGTTCCATAAATACAGAACATGGGTTTCTACTGAATAAGTATAGAGATCAATACCAT
>NW_015150671.1:71763-138648 GCF_000732505.1 Cyprinodon variegatus
TAGCCCTACAAGATATTTATTTTGATCTTTACATTTAGGCTTTAAATTTGATTTCTATTTAAATGGGCTGCTGTTACGTCACATCCTCTCTTACTTCCTTTAGTTCACCCTTCCAAGCTCCAGTTGTAGATAACTCATGCAGAGTATTGGCAGAAATTGTGTAACGGTGCCAAGGGGATATTTCTGAGTGCATTTCAAGGTTAGGGATTGGGTTCAAACTTGCTTGATCCACTCCACAAACCAGAATGTGGTATAGTTAATGGGGATTGTGGGATCAGGTGATGTATGGCAAAAAAACATGGACTTTTGTTGTCATCTTGATCCTTCCTGCTTTGTATAGAACAACATCCTCTGCAAAAAGCAAGTTTGGTCCCCAAACCAAACCTGCTACTTTTCTGTTTTCTTCTGTTCATATCAGATCATCTTGTTACTGTGTTAAGCGGCTTATCACCAACACAAAATTCTTATATGTGTAAAACAGTTCAGCATACAAACAGCTTTTCTGGATTCTTTTTTTCTGATTCTCATATTCTGAGCTGTGGATTGTGCAGCTCCCCTAGTGTTACCATCAACCGGGAATCTGGTTCTGTCCTTGCCTCAATTTGCAAGGTTATCTAAACACCCACATCTTAATGGGTTCGGAGTTATGCTATACAGCATGCATGATTTGATGAGGGATTAAACCATGCTCTGCTTAATGTTTGTTTTGGCAATTTTATAGCCAGAAGCTGTGTTAAGCTTTTTACATCTTTATAGATGATCTGCCTGTTGTGTGACATTGGAAGAAAAACTGACGGTATACCAGTTTAATTGCCCTGTTATCTCTTTATCAGTTAATAATTTTTTTAAATTGTTGGCTGAAATTGATTGTACCGTACTAAGGATTTCAAAATAAAGACGGATGAATACATCATACAAAGCTGAGTACATCACAATTCTTTGAGATTTTTATTTAAATTTTTTTTAGGTTTAATGAACTTCAAAAAATGCGCAGATATTTTCTTCCATTTCAAAACAATGGGTACCTTTGAATGGTCTGCCTCATAAAATCATTAAGACTTGTTGTTGCTGGATGAGATTGCTTAAGCGTTCTACCTGTATATGCTTTTCCAAGTATTATAGACTCTATGTATCTGTAAAATATGCTTTCACATTGTGGGAAATTTAAGAGCTGTGAAATCGACATACTTTCATGCTCAATATGAGTTCCATCATCCTCCCTGCATGCAACACAGCAGGGGAGGTTGTAACATCTAGAAAAACATAACACAGGTGCCAATAGTGAAGGAGACAAAGGAAGAGTGAGTTGTGTAAGACAGGAAAAACTCTTAAGAGCTCCTGCCACAATTGGCGCCTCATACTGTGTGCTGTCTACCTGTCCTCTTTCCTTAGCTGCTATGTTCTTGTCAGTGTTGACACCCTTGTCAACCCCACCTTGTTGAGGCCCTGTAGGTAGGAGGCAGGCGACTGAGGTGGAGATACACAAAGCAGGCAGTCTGAATGGAGCTGACTGGGTTTGGCTCTAATGGAGCCAGCCTTCCAGACGCACACAATAGCAGGGCCTGAGGCCGGGGCCTGTAACTTGAAGCCTCGGCCTGGTATTTTAAGAGGCCTGAGTGGCTCTGGAGCCAGTTGTCAATCAATTGGCGCGCACAATCAGGCACAAACAAGACTTGACTGGATGAAAAAAGATGAGATGGTGATAGAGAATAGAAAATATTGATAGAAATCCCTTGAATTAGGATTTAGATTTTTTTATAGCCAGGAGTTGTCACAGCAGTTGTTTACTCTTTTTTAGCTCAAACTTTCTGATATCTAGTAGGTTCAAATATACACGGTGCCTTTTAGAATTTAAGAATCTTAAGCATAACTTAATTAAGAGAGAGTCTAGCTGTACTCCTTTTTTTTTATGTTACCAAAACTGAAGATGTGGCAATGCTACTCTCACAGCAGAAAATTTTGAAACTTGCATGTAAGAATTGAAGAGGCCCTGCATCTCCTTCTGTTGTCCATCATACTACCTATTCTTTCCTATCAATCAGTGTGTTGTTCCACCTGTCCACCAGATGCCCTCAGTGTGTTCCTCATAAGGACTTTGTTGTGAAGCTTCAGTCTTTGGTGCTGATAATAATTGTTAATCTCATCTTGTGTCTTTTCATTTCTGATTTTGTGATATTGTGACATGTAATTCCTAAAATATAATCCCTGAGAGTGGGATTAACATTTCCAGCATAAAAAAAGGGAGAGATGGATTCTGTTTCAATTAACTTTCTGTTGCAATGGATATTTTTTGTTATCTTACATCAACTTTTGTCTTCTTCCATATTCTGCTGGTATATGAGTTGTTGTCCCTACAATACTGCCTCATATGAGTTGATAAGAGCTGAGCATACCTTAAATACTTAATTGCTTTATGTCTGAAAGGGATGGAACAGTTTTCTTTTATGTCGGGTCGATTAATGTACAGATGAGTTGTCAATATATTCGTTCAAAGGAATGTTCAGAATATGCACTATAGAACCCTACTTTTATTTTCATTTTTTTTGTTTAATTTCAGGTCAGCAGTATCCAAAGGCTGAAGCTAGTAGCTGGTCCTAGAAAGGCAAATATAGAAGAAGACATTTACCTTTTTAAAATTGACCTGATCTAGAAATATGTCTTAACAATTCATCCGGGCACTATATTAAGAATATAAGAAATGTCTTCTTTGTTGTGCCATTTATTCACAGACAACCTGATTATTTTACAAAACTGATATACCTTTAGAAAATAACAATAATTGATTTTTAATTAGTACAACAAGATTGGTCTAATAATCTCTCACTGACTACAAAGAAAAAAGTATATATATACTTATAATATATTGTATTTGGGAATAATATATAAATATATTTGTGCTGGGCCATTATCGGCGTAAATGCTTAGCATTAATGCCAGACTCTTTTCGGGCAATTAAAAAAATATCGCCATTACTCTATTCTCACAGTTGGTTTGGGAGCTGGGTGTAAACTAATGGTGACTTTCACCTTGATATTTTTGAGCGGATGTATATCTGGTGGCAAGAACAAACCAGTCCTCCAACCTGTGTAGGCGTCCTGCGAAATTACCACATTGAACGTGACGTGCAGACATGGATCCAGCTATCAGGGAAAATGTATTTTTAAGACACTTCCAGATGGAAAACTTGACAAGACTAAAGCTGTTTGCACCTTGTGCTATGTGCTTCACTGTTGAAGTTCTTCCAGTCTCAAGTACCACCTAAAGGCAAAGCATCCCTTAGCCAATGCGAAAGATGTCAAAAATATGGCGAAAGATGTCCAAGCTAACCAATCTCCTCGCTCAGTGGATCGCCGCAAGCTGCCGGCCCATCAGCATGGTTGAAAATGATGGGCTGGAGCTCGTTCTCCTGGCAGCCATAGGTGACCCATGATTGCTTGGGTGAATGTGGGTAATGTGGGATACTATTTTAAAATGTAGCTTCTGGAGTATTTATTTAGTTTTTTTCCTTTCTAGAGCTACAGTAGAGTCATGATATATTTTTAAAAACCTCTGGATCTTCACATCAGAGACATTCTAAACACAGATTTTATATTATCCTCAAACGCTGTTGATCTGATAAAGCTGGATTTTTGGAGACACTATATAGTTAAAGTGGAACATCAATAATTGGAAGTGGGACACACGACTTTTTGCAGCGAAAACACAGTAAAAAAAATTAACAAAACAGTATTTATAATTTGTCAAAGTCTTAAGTAAGAAGACGAAATTACGTGTGATTTTGGAAAAAAAAAAGTAATCCTCTAATTTTAAATTCTGGAGGAAGCACAGACATTTAATGAATGCCTTTGGCAGAATTCAAGTGATTTTAATCTAGATTAATCTAGAATAATTCCAAGATTAAAGTGAGATTTTCACTGTGACTTAATTCAAGAAGTGGAAAATCTCTCATATTCCTTCACTTGAATGCTTAATATGACTCCTACATGGAAACAACTCCTACATGAAAACATTTTTCTCAGTCTCAAATGTTAATCAACCCCATATTTTACTAGACCTTGCAACTCTACACATCCTCATCACAACAGACATGCCCCTTTCAGCCCACAGGAGGTCTTGAAATTACAATGTCATTGAGAGAAGTTTTTTCTAGAAAATTTGGAGGGTCTGAAATATTAATTGTATATCAACAAAAATATGTGGTCAAGACTAAGTGTGAATATAAGTGTTTATATATTAGTAGTTTTTTTTATACATATAGTTGTTAATATTTGAAACTCTGTATTTTCTCATGAGCATTTTCTCTTATTTTTTTTCCAACTTTTTCCTATGTACATCATGTATTTGTTAAACTTTTACTTGACCTGTGAAAGCTCTGCTTTTGAATCAACTGTGTCAGCTATCTGGAGACTGGTCACAATATGTTGCATGAGGCCAGTGACACTTGAGCTGGGGTTGTTTGAGATTAAAAACATGCAGGTCTTGACTGAAGTGTTGCAACTCTTTCTGCTAGCAAGATGCAGATTAGAAGTGACCAGTGGTACCATCAGAGCACGGTGCCTGCCACGTGTTTGTCAGTGAAACATACATCCAGACACATCTGCAAGCACTTGACGGGGCCTTTTCCTGCCGCCCCATTTCTGAGGGGTCTGGAAGGGTGACACGCCGAAGCTGACCTTATTGTGCCCCACCTGTCACTTAACCTTTATGTTAGATGTCAGTTCCCCCTGCCACTGCTGTTCAGTCGCCCCGACCATGATGCCAAACAGCATGCAATGTTTAAAATTTGACCTCAAAATTCAGCATGTGAAGAGAGGCAGCCGCAGAGAGACCAACAAGCGAGTAAAATATTCCCTTGAAGTTAAGTGCGGAGCTCCTGAATTTGAAGGAATGACAGCATGGGAAATAAAGAGACTGAAGTGTCTTTTTGGAAAAAGAGCTTAATGTTGACCTCTCCTAATTATATTCAGAAAAATCCTCTTAATCCCTTGTGAAAACTACCACTTTCTCACCCAAGACAGTTTTGTCCTTCGGTCTTTGTAACAGAATAGGGGAGTTTGATAAACTGTTGAAAAAGGTTTACATTTTCTTTGCCTCTGGAGCCATAGAAACACAAGCTTGTGCTTTATAAATCTGTCAGAGCTACAGGGCTGAGCATATACAGAGTCTTGATTTACACCTTCCAGATGCGGGATTAAACTACATAGACTCTGGAGCATCACACTCATCATGCTCTATCCGCTGACTCGCTTCTCTTTGATGATAATCTCTCCAACTTTGATGGTGACCATTAGGATCCCCCTAACAAACAAACAAATCCTCCAAAGACTGACATACAAAGACAGTCAGGGTGGTAAACACAAACAATGAAACACATCTGCGCAGTTTTGGTTAGACAATGAATTTTATGATTTTAAAAGATAAATTTCCAGCTCATGAAACTAGAAGCATATGTCACGCTCTCACTGTAACAAGACTCCCCACTGGTTTAGCACAATACGATATTGTCAATTATGTATTCAAACATTGCTTCACATTTGTCTCCAGAGTGAACTTGCATAAGAACACATTTTAGAAACAAAGAGCTTACAGAGAGGAAAAGAAGGATTGTTCTGTGTTTGTGTTTGTCTTCATTGGCTTATGTGGTTGTAGCCACACTCCTATTTCTTTAAGGGTTTAGCCTGGGGTGCATAAACAGTGATCCTATGGTGCTGGGCGGAACAATTCAGTGTCACAGAAAAGGTCACCCATCGCTGTTGAGCACCATCGGGTCAAAGAGAAACACAGACAGAGAGAGCGGGCTAAAGTGGTGAGGGCCCGAAGAATATGCTTCCAATAGACCCTCGTCAGGCTGTGTTAGCATCTGTGTACAACACGTGCACCGCAGGGATCATGACCCCTCACTTCCCTTTCCCTTGTTCTCCCCAGTGGGCAAAGTAGCCCTCCAAGGTCACCACAGAGCTGAATGGGGCAGAGGAAGGCACAATATAAACTGACTCTCAGCAAGCACCTTCCCCTAAACAACTAACCCCCTCCTCTCTCTTTCAAAACACAAATACGTGTATACGCCCCCTGGACATTTCTAGAGAGGAGCAGAACAGAGAAATTCTAGCCCATCCCTACCAGGGTCACTGTCAGCCTGCAAAATCACACCAGAACCCAGAGTATCAGGCCTGAGGGAATAAAGCAGGCAAGGGCCACACACATATTTCCTCGATGACAATGCATGTGTGGGGGCTTATACGTAGCTGAAATGGAGGAATACATTGTTTATGTGACAAATGCCTATTTGTGGGGCACAATGAAGTCAGATCAGATACAGGACACCAAGACTGCTGTGTTGTCCTCATGTGAAATAAGACAATTCATGTGTGACTTGTTACAGTTTACAGTAATACAAAACTAATGAGATTACAAAGATGACGAAGACGATGAAGATGTATTTGAGGGTAACGCTTAGATTACCCTCAAATACAATAAAGCCGAAGTGTTTTGAAAATACATCAAGTCGCAACATTCTCTCACTTTCCAAACACATAATTCCATTTTTTATTCATTGTGGATTTTATGACATGCCTTGACAGAGCACTGAATGATTCTGATTTGAAAGATCAACAATACATTTTTTTTCATGTTTTATTAATAAAAATCTAAAAGGCATTTTAGTAATCACATCCCCTCTATGAGACCCCAAAACAAGATCCAAGAAAAAAAATAAAGCTATCAAATCGTAATCAAATCTTGCTATTAATAGATCTGTTTTGTAGGGGGAAACTAAAGTAACTCATCACCTTGATCAAACTCCATTAATTTTAAAACATGGCAGTGGAAGCCTCATGGTGCAAAGATAAAAAGAATTACATAAGAAGTCCAGTTTAAAGTTTGCCACAAGCCATGATGAGGACACTATGTACATAATGTATATGGAAAAAGGTGATCTTGTTAAAGACTAAGACTAACTCCTGGCAGAGTACTTAGTGCATATGGAACTGGGCACACTAAGCCAACCAGAAAAAAAAGGTCATTGCAGTAGGGAGAGGTGCAGAACTGATGGAAAGATAGAAGAAAATACATACAGGTTCATACATACAGTAGGAAAAACTGGTAGAGGCTTGAAAGGCTTGAGACCCCTTCCAGTGTTAACTATACAGCTATTATTAGAACAGCTGAGTCAAAGACCACATTTATATGTAAATCAGTCTCATGTTGATGGTTTAAAAACTGGTGTTTCTCCAAAGTCTGAATAACCTGTAATTGTTGTTGAAAAGAAGAATATGCAAACTATTTTCTTTTCTTGTGGTGCAAGGATGGTGGAGACATACCTCCTGAAAATCTGAAATCCCAGTGAGTTACCCTTTGTTTTATATCTGACCAAGAATATATTTTCCATAGTATATGTTTCATTTTGTTTATTAGAATACTGTGCACCCATTAGGTTTCATAATTAAAACAAAATAATTGAATTTTTTCTTCCAAAGGTTTTTAAGCCTTTTTTCTGACTGTCTACATAAATCCAAAAATAATTCAGTTTGGACAGAATATAAAGAAATGCTACCGTAAACTTTAATAGGGTCAAAAACACATCATTCCGCTTCAAAAGGGGAAAATAATTATTAATTAAAATGCACTACCTCTTTTAATTAGTTTATTTGCGGAGGAAACGAATGGGAAGGAACTCTGATCAAAATATGTGGGGTGGGGTGGGATGAGGGGTGGGTGGGGGTGTCTCCAATGCATCTCCATGAAAATAACAGCAAAGGCTGGGGGAGGGGGGGGTAGGTAAAAGAAAGGAAAGGAAAAACATTCCTGGCTAATTTAAATACAGTCTTATTAGTCTAATGACCAAAGTCTGTGATCACTACTCATCACCATTAATGCCACAACTCTCTCCTACTTTGATTGCCCAAGGCTTGGCTTTTCCCCCCCTTAGCCCACATTCGACTGGGGAACCAACGCATTTTCCCTTCCGCTACACATGTAATGTGACATGAGGACACTAATATATGTGGAAAAGGGACAGAAAGCAGGGATGTGAGACACTCTGCGCTCTTCCTTTCGCAGTTAATGACATGACGTGCTGCACAGCGGCCAAAAACTCCAGTCTTTTTAAAAGCCATCAGCTCTAAGGCATGTTTCTATTAAGGGACACTCCTAAATGTAATAATAGGTGGTCCTAACGAGCTTTGGCCTTGCTCTTCTATCAGCCTTTTTCAACTACCATATTGGCCGCTTTACTGATGCTTATCAAAATGATGAATGCAGCATTAAGTTCAAATGAGTTGGATGATTGGGAAAAGCGGAAAAGCTCGTGTTTATCATTGCATGATTTGGTCCTGTTTTCTGCTTCACATTGCACAAAGACTGCTTGTTATTTTAACTGCATGTTTTTTTGGAGGTCTTCAATTGTGTAATAAGACTATAATATATGAAAAACATGCTGTCCTTAGGTGGATCGTTTGGGAAATTGAGGAAAAAATCCTTTTAGTAGGAGAAAGATGAAGACAGAGGAGTAACTGTACTGATTAGACTGTAAGATGGCTACACAGAGGACAGGAAAATGTAGGCTAAACAAAGCGGATAACATAGGTTAGCTAGACTTCTTTATTAGACATATTTAGTTTCTAAACTGTTTAGAAATCATATTATGTGGTGTTTAATCATTTCACCCAGAAGTAATTCAAATAATTATTTTTAAAATATATCAATATCACAGTCAACACCACGAAGAGTGTTTGTAAACCTCTTATAAGAACTGTGTCTTCTAATGGCCACAGTAGTTTACTTCCATAAACACAGATAGTTTTCTTTGAAGCTGTTGAATGAATTTATGGATTTATATTTTATTTTAAGAAAGTGCCTTGCGACCGCTTTTACAGCCTTTATACTGCCCACAATAAAGAGGTGCTCTCAAGGGCAAAGCCCCAATGAAGAAAAACCTTGGTTTATTATACGACAACAAATCTCTGATGTCATTTTAAGCCATAGATTAAAAAATTATTGTTAACAGAGCACTACCTTTGTTTCACTTCTTGAACTAACCCAACTTGTAACAGATGCAAAGTGAACATTAGATTAAATATGAAGTCACACATCTAATGTCAGCATCATGCGGTGTGCTTCCACTCTGCTTGACAGAGTGACACAGCTGGCAAAGAAAAGAGCAAGCACAGAGCAGGCAGCGTGTTAAGTGACCCTGGGATGTGAACAACCTTGGAAACTGGGGAAGGCCAGCACTAATTAACGCTGGGCAGCAACATTGGCTATGAGGCATTGTTGCAGGGGCATAATCCCTAGGTTGCCCCCAACTATTCCATTCCCTTATGGGTGTCCCACTCAGTACCCACGCTACTAAACCAAAGAAGACCCTCAGGAAGGCTTTTCACCCCCTCTCACACCAACCTCACCCACATGCATGATAAAGAGAGGGATGTTTGTTGGACGAAAAAAGCAACCCAAACTATGTCAGTTTTAGACCGCTCACACCACATCATCCTTTAACTTCCCCTCCATTATTCAACCCCTATTCTATGGAAATACACCTTAAAAGCTCATAAAACTTCAGCTTGTGTGAGGTTCTGTACAAGAAACACTTGCATATTTATATAAGATGGCGCCAACATTCTCTAAACAGATAGGGCTGGGCTAATTCTGCCTCAACATGGGTGTTGGAGGTGAGATCAATCCCCGTAGCAAAACATGACTGTCAATCATTTATAGAGATTTCTAAACCTTGCCTTGCATGCAACGATTCTGCAACTTGGCATCCTCTTTAACTCTAAGCTTCATTTATGACACTAAGGAATTATTATTTATAGCTATTTATGGATTAATTTATCACCCACTTCTTATTTGTTTCCTTTAATCAAGCCTGGGGGTGTGACTGTGGCCTTGGCTGGCCACCAGTGCTGGAGCTTTATTCCTCTTCACACGGCCCTAGTGTTAACGCCGCTGGCCAAGTTCACAGATTTGACTGACTGTGGACTTAATGCTGCTTGCCTTGTTTTCAGCACTTGTCCCTCCAGATTTGCCACCCTGGCTGCACAATTTCCTCCAATTCTAATTATTCATCAGCTCATTATGCCCGTTCTCGGGCACCTCCCCTAATTAGACGTGACATAGGGTTTGGTCCTGGGCTAGCCCCGAGTAAGGGAACCAGTTCAGAACCAGTCCATAGCCTGCGATCATGAAGACTGGGTAACTGCCAGCCTCTGTAGATGCATGGGGGTGGCGGGTGCTGTCTTAGCAGTGTGATGTGATGTGTCTACATACTATTTCTTTTCCCTTACACAACACAAATTATTAATCCCCTTATGCTCTATTAGCATAACCTCTTAGTATTTAGAGGAGCCCTTAAACAATAAAATTCCTTTCTATTGGTGGTGCCATGCATTTCCTTCACTATGTGATTTTATTGTTGCTATTGTTGCGCTGGCTTTTAAGTTGTAAAGCAAAAACTTGGTGGAAGAGCAGCTGAGAAGAATGACACTGGGCAGGGAAGGGGAGCGTGAATTATTAAATCATTGTTTCCTAATTAGCATCCGGCATTAGACAAAAAAAGCCAGCAGCAGCATAGAACAGTTGAGCCTTCTTTTTAATCTATTGCACCAGAG
The DNA here is from genome assembly GCF_000732505.1 of Cyprinodon variegatus. Classification (NCBI taxonomy): domain Eukaryota; kingdom Metazoa; phylum Chordata; class Actinopteri; order Cyprinodontiformes; family Cyprinodontidae; genus Cyprinodon; species Cyprinodon variegatus. Next base: position 82,371 of record NW_015150671.1, read on the forward strand.
TTAGAGTATGTAACAATCACTGATAAGTGGAACAAAGTGTATGCTGAATCTGTATATTCTAATAATTTAAACCACTTGATCAAAATTAGTTACAATTTTCTTACAGTATTTGACTTTTCTATTTAAAAAAAACTGTCTGTTCAGTCTGTGCTCAGCTGTATTTCTTTTTTTTTTTTTCATTTTCAACACCTTTAGCTCTGTGTACTCTTTGTTTTTCTTTCCCACAGATAATACTAATGTACCGGCATTTTTATGAAAATACTTCTGACATGCTATTTTTGTCGTTAGAGGTGTTTTTTTTTCTTGAATGAAGCTTCTGACAGTTATTTGTTCTTCTTTACCATAGAAAATCCATTATGATCAAAAGTTTCTTGTTGAGCTGTGTTTCATTCCTGGATAAGGCCAAAACATAGCTAGCATTTACAGTGTAGTCTTAACTTTTCCTACTGGAACAGCTGGTTCTGTTTCCTTCATTATTTCTTCCCCCTTGAAACTCCTGATGTTCATGGTAGGTATTATCTGATACGGAAGTTGGTTCCACTTTAAGTCTGTTAATTTTATAAAGCAGTGATTTCTCCTTATTTGATGCATTACTACTTCTACTAATGCTGCAGTTGCGTCTACATATTGAAGCACAAAATTACCTGAATCATTTAATGAGCCATTTGGCTTGATCAGCAAACATTAATGTAAAGTTTGTAATTAAAGATATTTCAAGGCAGCAACAGACAATCAATATTAAAGCTTACACTTTCCTCAGACAGAGAAGGAATAAAAATGGACACAGTCATGTTAGCTGTGGATAAAGTTTTGTCCAACGCCTTTTACAGTTACAAAAACAGATAAGTGAATATAATACATAAACAAGTGAAGGTTGAAAATGAAGCATGTTTTAATCATGTACATAACCAGGCTAAACTTACGCAAACAAGTAAGTAAGAATTGTTACCTGTATACAGACACACAACAGTAGCTTTCAGTTAACTGTTGTGTTCAGTTGCATATGCATTTTGCTAACAGACTTTGTTCATATTTCACATTTTTGAAGTCTCCTTTTAGTTAGAAATAGAATTAACTGTGTTCCAGGGCCATTCCTTCTGTGTTTATCTGCCTTTTCCCTACTACTGTTGTTCTTGCTACTACTTTTTTTCAGCACAGAGAAAGTTAACTTTGCTCAGTGCTTACCTTTCCATACACTCTTTGATTTTCGTCCTGTCAGAGAGGTTGCCTAAACCAATATTTATTTATGTATTTTTTGCTTTTTCTATTCATTATTAAGATTACTTTTAGTTTTTTCTTTCCACTTTCCCCACACACTGGGGTTTAAGAATTGCTATGAACTCAATGATTCAATGCAGCTAAAAGTGGTGGGGTTTCAACTGTATTGGATTTTTTTGATTGGATATAAACTGGGGCTTTTTATCTTGTTGAGTGTCTTGAGATACATTTGTTGCCGATAAGACATTATACATAAATTAAACTTAAATGAATGGAAATGCATTTTTTCTTATAACCATTTTAGACTAGCTGGAAAATGCATTCAAATAGTTATTTTAAACTTTTGATTATTTATGCACTTTTTGATCATTCTCTCCTTTTGCCCTCAATATTAAGCAAAAATTATAGCATTTAATCTCTAGGCTTGAATTACAACTTATGGAAATAAGTGTGACATCACTTCCTGTTGATTGCCTTGGGTTTTTATGTGACACTTTGGCTTCAGTGATAACTTCTCTCCCTGTGTATGCTAGTGTGTCTATTCTTTCAGGGCTTTTAGCACATTATGAGACCTGTGATCATCATTAGGTGTTACTCTCCACCTTTTTGTCACCTTTTTCATATTCTCGCCTTTCCTACCTGATCTTTTCAACAATCCCTGGCCTTTTGTCAGGGAAATGGAATGAAACATTTGCTAATACTCATGTTGGCAACTAAGGCAATGCACTGTGACATGCACTTACATAGAGGTAAACTGATGCACTTTTGCTCCTGCTGCCAATGAAAACATACTTTCACAAAAAAAGTAACACATGTATGAGCACAGTGGTGCTAATTAAAGCCCTCAGTGCAAGCAGAGAAATATGTAATGCTGACATTTAGTCAAGGGAGATTTGGGGAGATGAGGAGAAATTCTAGCGCTCTGCTCGAGTAAGGCCTGAGGCCGGCTGGCAGACAAAAGGACAGCGGCAGGCAGAGAGGAAGGGATAAAGCGTGGCGGAAAGGTCATCTCCGTGAAAAGGCTAACGTGTCAGTGCTTTTGTTCCTGGCCCTCAGAACATATGTTTGGCCCTCCTCCACGGTCGTCCTGGCTATCAGGATGAAATCTAACCTCCAGCACCCCGAACGCAAGAACAAAACTCACTTAGCCGGACAAGCTAATGCACCCACACAGACACAGTGGTTATGTTACTATACCACATTTATTTAGGGTAAATGGATGAAAGTTGGGCTGAAGGTGTTGTCTTACCAAACTTAGTGCTGGAACACCTGTCTGCTTCTGTGCTCAGAAATCAAGATAAGAAAAGGATGAGAAAAGATGAAAAATCAATAGAGATAAAGTCACAGATTGAAAATCAGATTATGGTCCATTAACACATAAACACAAAATGTTTTAAAATTTACTAATAAAAATTATTTAAGTTATTTAAATTATTTAAAAATTAAATTACTCCATCCTTTCTTTAATTTAGTAAACTGCTAAATTTGTCATTTTTCAAAGCTGTTTTTTTCACACATTGCTTTTGCAAAACATGTTCCCATTAATCTCAAGTGAAGTGTCACTTCAAATATCAGACCTTAAAGCAAACGTGCATAACTTTTGACACAAGTATTAGCTTAATTTGAGATAGATTAAATGATTTGTCAGGCCATTGTACAGCACTTGGTGAGTATTCTCTGTGCAGGTTGCCCTTCTCAAGAACTTGCCTATGTAACTTGAGCGGGTCATATCCATCACTGACTGAGTCGTGTGATCCAGAGCGCTGCTTTACGGCATTCTGATCTCCCTTTAAACACAAGGGCTAACTAAGATAAAAGTTATTGTTCGACACTGAAACATTAAATGAGTCGTATAAGACATATTCCTGTTTCTCTAATGTAGGATTTAATTTAAAGGCTTGAACGTGGCCTTGTCTTTATTCTGTAAGTAACTCGACCTCTCAACTATTGGTCTGAAGTGGTCTTCTGTCAGATTCCAAAACATCATAGAAAAAGTGTTGTCATTTGCTTTCAGGGCCACTAAACCTGGAAGGTATACCAGGTATAGTAGACCTATTGGCTAAAAGTTACAGTGTTACCTAAAATAATTCCAAGATGTTCCTGATTTTTACTCCACTTTAAAAAGAATCAACCAAAATGCATGTGTTTACCAACTGAAGAAGGTCTATGCCTAATCACCCTCTTTGGCGAAAAAATCTTCTGCTTCTTCACAACATTATTCAGTAGTTCCTTTGTAAGCACTGGTTTTAATAGGGTGGTGAACACATTTAGACATTCTTTGATATTACTGTGTAATTTTTATGCCTGCTTTATTGCTTATTTGAGAACATCCTCTCTAAAACACAAAAAATTCTCTAAAGATACAACTTCCTCTTTGGTTTCTAGTTTATGGCAGCTAGTTTCCTAAAACATGCTCTAGCTTATCTAGACCTTTTATTACAATTTTTCTAGTGAATAAATTCCTTCTTAAAATTTTCCTAAGACAGATTTCCATATTTTTCTGATGTTTCATAAAATCATGTTCAATCCTGTAACATTTCCGAAGTTAAATTCTATCATTTTAATGTTCTTCAAGCTGTTAAATAATGTGATACTGTGGCTGATTCTCAATTTGTTGTTAGGAAATGTATTTTTATACCTTCATCAGTTTTAAGAATCTTTAAGGCCTGTGCATTTATATTCCACTAAAAGTGATCTGGTATAGTTTTTATTTTATCAGTGTGCATCAATAGGAGTTCTATGTTTTTATCCTAAAATCCAAAATATTCAATCAGTTGGAAATTTCCAACAGTTTCTGTTTGGTTAATGAAAGATAAAGGTTGAACCTGAAATATGAAAAAGTCATTGTCATAAATATTGATAAGCTCTTTAATAATAAATTCAAAATATATTTTAGACAGTGGAGTGAGGACTAGAAACATAACCTTTTTACTTATTTAGTTTTCTTTTTTACAAACCTTTTGAGTCTTTCAAATGAATCCTCCAAGATTGAAGATCCAGGTGGCTTTCTAGTTCATGTGATATGGCATGGACAGTCATGGCAAAAATGCATGTTATGGCTCTGGTATTCAGCTTCTCTAAACTAGTGATTTAAGGTGGTATTATCCTCTAGCCTGTGCTAGTGATTTATAGAAGTTTAGACCAGTTTTAAACAGAAAATATGATCATCAAATCCAGTTAAATAAACTAGATACATTTACAGCAGGGGTTTACCATCTTGGTGCTCACAGGTGCCATGTATCCCTGAAGCAATTTATGAAGCACCCCAATTCCAATATAAAAAATACTACTATAGCATTATATTATGTTGCTTGCGATGCACTTCCTGTGTGACCTCCACAAGCAAACATACTGACTTGATTAAAGTTCTGCAATAGATAAAAAAAATAAGTTTTCAAGTGTTCATAAACTGAACAAGAAACAAGTCTGTGTTGACGTCTAAAGGTGTAAATATATAGTGATGTCCTTAAGCATCAAAATAGTTGAGATCGAGTAACAAAATATCTTTTACTTTAAAAAAAAAGCCAAAAATTCAAACTTGGTTTAGTAAGTAAAAATGCTTTAAATTTGCATTTAGATTTTTTCTTGTTAAATGAGAATGGCCTAAATCGTTATTGTATTTTTTATTTATTTTTTTTGGCATAGTAAATCCTTCAAGTGCATTACAATAAAGCTACATTCCTCAACTAGCAGTCACAAACATGTACATCTATACAACGCAACAAGAGGGTTAAAGGAGTTAAGTACTTTGCCCAGGCATAAATTCACTGACATACGGCTGTGTAGAAAACCCTCAATTTGTTTGTGAAAGTAAAACTCTTGCTAATAAATCTAATTCATCAATAATCACTGAATGAAAAGTGAAAAATCTGTTAAGTAAGCACCCTAATAGACTTTCTTTTTAGGCTTTTTGTTCCTCACCTGCAACACCAGGTGAACTCACAAGAACTCAGCCTACCGGTAGGTATCTACAACAAATACTCTGGAAGTTCTTTGTCTAGCTATTCACAAATTCATTCCCATTTACTAGAGATTAAAGTGTGGTTCTTACAGTGTTTTAACAAAATGAAATTATGAACATTATATTAATTTAGTTAGTGCTAGTGATGTAAAGATCCTTTTACTTTGAACACATCTTAATTAACAAGCTATAAATCAGATCAGGTATTTCTCTCCTCTAATAATTTAGTTTCTGCCCCCTGTAAAGCAGGCTTGCCCCACCCCCAGCCTCAGTTAACCCTTCACACCAATTGCATGTGCCAAGTACAATGACCTATATTTGCAAGAGGGCTCTGTTGGCAGATTAGGTTGAGGAAAATCTTCACCCACTAATCACTGCCTGGTGGTCAGCAAGTACACCTGTCAAAAGAGGTAAGGGTAAGGCAACATTAATAGCTGATGACGTAGAGGGATCATACTCAGTGAAATTAGAATTTTTGCCATGAATGTACAATCCCTGGGTGTGTGTCCTCCTGTTTTAGAGCTCACCTTTGCTGCAATCCTGGCCCTTTTCCTTATAAATTAGGAAAGATCAAAGTAGTGAAATAAAAAGGCAAGCTGGAAAATGTAAACTAAATAAATGATGGTGTGAGAGCAGAGTGAAAATGGCAGCAGAAAAAACATAAAGGGGAGAGACAGACAAGGAAAAGACGGTGATTAGTCAACAAGAGCAGGGTGATAGGCCTCTTTTCACAGTCTCTCTGGACCCTGGAGATGTGCCTGAAAGGAGGTAGACAGACGACATGGCATCCTTTCAGCCTGCATCAGACTGTCACAGGCTTCCTTGGTTCACCCAGGAGACCACAGCGTGCTTGTTGAGAGAGCGAACTGATTCATAAAAGCTATTACTGCCCAGATGGTTTGTGCACTTTGCAGCTCAAAAGCTGTCAGTGCTCAGTGTTTGGTGGAGAAGAAAGAAAAATAGTAAGTCTATTCCTGTTTTTAGCTTAACTTAAAGTTTCTCTGGTATACAATTGCCTTTTCATTCATATGTCTTAAACCTTTTTACATTTTCTCCTGTAATTTATTTCAGGGGGATATTATTTAATAAAACCACACAAATAAATACACAATTTTCAAGTAGAAGGACAAGTTTACATGGTTTCCACATTTTTTACAAAAAAAAAAATCTAAAACTTGCAGCATGTATTTGTTATGTTATCGGACAACCTGATTAATGAGTGAACCATCTTTTTGCTGGAAAATATTTTCCCCTTTTTTAATAACAAAATATCACAAGGTCTGACAGAACCAGTTAGAGAAGAACATGTCTATGAAAAGCATCAAGACTTGCAACGAATTCTCAAATAACCCTTGAATTGGCCATTCTAACAAATGTGATTTTTTGAGCCTCTACAATGCAAGCTTACAGAGTTGCATTGTAGTTAGCTTTTTAGACTTAATTCTGTCTAACTTCCCTGTTCCCTCTGAATGAAAGGATATCCACATAAAGAAGTTTTTAACTTCAATATTGGCATGTGTGTTTTTGGTGTATAGTTTTGCAAAGCACTGTATGACTTTTATGACAAAATTGGAGAAAGTGTAAAATCACTGAGCACCAATGTTAAGAACAAGTTGCCGCCTTAGCTCTGTGTTCCGACCAAAGACGGCGTCTCACAATCAGGGCGTGAAATGCTAAAAAGCTCCCAGCCAACACGTCTGCATGGTGTTTTCTACCCACTACTGTTCATTTGACATTTAGTAAATCATCACTGTAGCTATGCCCTTAGGAAACACCCTCACACACATACACACATATGAAGACAGACCCTTGATGATAACTGTTTATTAACAAGTTATGGTGACCTGATTTCATTTGGTTGCCAAAATTACAGCATCCAGAGGTGTGTGATGAAACCCCCTAAAGCCTGCTGACATTTCACTCAACTGATTGTCAAAACCTTTATGTAATCAAAAATGTTGATGTTTTTTTTAAATGAATGATTTACTGATTTTAATTTTCAAACACATGTTATTCGTTGATTCTAATAAAAGTGGTTGATTGAACGCAGTGTTGTGGTCTACATGATTGAACATGCTACTTAAAGACCTTCACAGAACATAGGCAGGTGCTAAACTTCCTCCAAGCTCTTCATTCGATGTTTAGGCAAGAAAAGGGTTAGGGGGTGGGGGTTAAAGGATATTAAAAACCAAAGTGATACAATGGCTAGAGACCTGTCTGGTTGTCTCTCATCGCATTTATTTCTCTCTGGATATCCTGTCAGCAGCTTGATACCTCGAAAATATTTTCAGACATAGACAGCTGTCGAAAAGTCTATGACATTTAAAAATCCCACCATCAAAGTTTAAGTAAAATAAACTGGTATGATGTCCTTACATTATCCTTGACTCAAACATTTGTTTCAAAGTATGAGAAAAACAATATTTAAAGAATAAACAGTAATGATTTGATCCTACAGGGGGAAAGGGGAACACTGGAGCATAAGGTAACTAAATGCTTATAAACATCAAAAGGGTTTGGTCACATTTCGATTAAAAGGAATTCCAACCATCAGAACTGTGTAAAAAACAAGTTTTAACGATGTAAAGATCATTGCTTCTTGAAATCTTGGTAAACCTTGATAGTGTTTGCCAACACTTTTTCACATTTTTACAAAAATGTTTTCACATCCCACTGCAAATTGGGTTTATTGTCAAAAATCACAATGCTGATGTTCCTGCACTTAATCAATTACACAATAAAGGGTTTAATAGTTTGAATGATAAAAGGATTTTCTCCAAATTCAGGGCTAAATCCTACTTTAGTTTTCCACCACCAGAACAGAATTCTTCACTCAAGCACACATATGCAAATCTGAGACCAATTGTGATGCAACTAATGATCACTTTCATCGTTTGCATCAAGTGTGCTAGTGACAAAATGCCTCAAATACTTTAACCATTTGCTGCAAAGTTTCATGTATGTTAGAAGCCTGATTAAGTTCAGAGAACTAGCCTACATATATTTATAGGACTGTTAGGTATAGATGTTGGAATTTTGTTTGGGTACTGTTGGGTACTAGTACTTGGGTCAATGAACTGTTCACACTGCCACTAAAAGTCTATAATTCCTGGGTTTAATCTGTTTTTTCAGCCAGTGCGAAAGGGGTATAAGAGTTGTGCTTATAGAGACCATAACAACAAAATAGTTTCTGAATACCAAAGATCCTTCCATTGTCTCCTGCTCATTCCGTAAGGGTCTTAATAGCCCCAATGCCTATCTCTGGCAGTCTGTGGGCATAATGCGGAGAACACCCTGGACAGGTTGCCAGTCTGTCGGAGGGCAACACAGAGACACATGAGGACATATCACCATGCGGCCACACATATACTCACAACTAAGGACAATTTAGTGAGGCCAGTTAACCTAAGTGTTACAGTTTTGGACACTGGGAGAAAGCCAGTGGAGAGAACCCACGCAAACTCCTACAGAAAGACAGAGGGCTGGGATCAATCCTCCTTGCTGCAAGGCAACAGCGCTACAAACTGTGCCTCTGTGCAGCCCAGTACCAAAGATCTTGTTGAGATTTTAGTAATCATTGAAAGTGGCATTTTGTACTTTGTTTGTTTGTTTAAAATAATGGTTGTGTTGAGCTGATTGGTTTTAATTATTTGTCATTTTCTTGAAATCTATCCGTGAGTTTGAAAATGTTTCTCAAATAAAATTTAACTGCACTTTGTAAGGTTTTAGGTGCCACTTTATATTCAATCTTACATCAGTCTAATGCAGATATTTTTCTTGCCTTTTTTCCGTAGAAGCATTACTTGCATAATTGTCCTAAAGAGGCAGTTTCCCCAATTTATCAACAGGACTCACTTAACTGCTGCCACACCAATCACCACCCTCCTAATTAATGCAAATGGGTCAAGCATACATAGTGTCTTGCAGATAATCCTTTGCCTTTGTCATTATATTGTTTTATCGAAGAGCCTAAGCCCATTGTCTATATGACTAGCTAATAAAGAGCTCTTAATGCCTTGTCTTGCACTCATAGTGCACATTTTCCTTTTAATCCATAAGCTCTTAAGGCGTCCATAACTGCCTTGTTCATGTCAGACCAGAAGTGAAACCAGTAAAGGGCACTAAAGCAACCTTTATAGTCCATGCACATTCACACACACTTAATATCCAGGAGTGAAGAGAGGAGAATCGACTGTGTGTAGATGGGAGCAATACCCCGCAATCAAATAAAGATGAAGCTCAGAAGTGAGACATTTTAATGCTGGCCTTGAGAGCCTTGAGTGGGCAGAATCAATAGAAAAAGAAAACATAATATATTTTCCCCTTGCGTTTACAACTTAGAAGGCAAAATACACTTTGAAACTACAATATGAACTTTAAATTGTGTTGATATGAAAATGATTCTTCAATTTCAATATGTCTGTGAGAAAAGAGGAAAAAGGGCATTGTATTTTCACATTACTGCTGTTTCTTCTCTCTTGCCTTGCAGCATTTTAGGCAAAAACGTCAATGTGTTAATCGAATTTATGATGATATTCAAATCTCCAATGTACCACCTTAATTTGTGCCCTCTGTCCAGACATTTCATCCTAAATTTGGAGAAATAGAAGATCATCCCTTTATCTTCCTAAGAACATGAACCTAAATCTTATGTGAAGATTGCATTGCCTTCTCTGACACATAAAGGGTTATCTGGACTGCATTCAGAAAGGACTGTGGGCGATATCCATGTTCAAGCCCACAGGCAGGATGGAGAAACAGGCTGAGGTGGGGACTTAAGAGGAGAGATGCTATAACTCTCACTTGGCTAAACCTACCGGATTGCCCCTTGGGGTGTATGCTGCATGACTGTGTGCTGTGTGGGAAGTGGAAAGGTTTGGGTTTGGCCATCTCTGCTGTAGTGGAACTAACATGGGAAAGAAGATTGTTTAAACAGAGAGAGAGAATGAACTAAAAAGTGGGTCATAAAAATCATCATTAAGGGCAGGGGTGGAGATATGGCCATTGCCTCAAGCTTTTGGTCATTTTCTTAACACAGATATTGAATTAAAGTGTAAAAACACCTCATAACTAAGGAAAGGCTGCATGGGTATTTGACCATGATTGACATTGATTGATTTCATTTATCCAACCTCAGATCACAAAAGGTAAGATGCAAAAGAAATTTATTTGAGGTTTTGATTACAGGAATGCATATTATTTTTACTCTTAAGCAAACAGCAACTAAACCGATTTTGTCTTTCCATATTAACATCCGGTAAAACCAGATCTCTATACTTCGTGCTGATGCTGAAACCACCATATGTCATATAGTGATAGGTGCAATGTTATCTTTCTTTCTTCCTTTTTTCTTGTTTAATTTCAACCTTTAGGGTAAAAAAGTCAGCCTTGGTTCTACATCTGGGTAAAATACCTTCCAGATTTTGCCTTAAACCATTACATGTCCTGGGTAAACTACTTACAGGAGTTTATATGGCTCGCTTTCAAAAATAGCTTTCATTTTGCCACTTTTTCACAGAGACAAAATTTGTGATGTTCATAACTGGTAATTGCTATGTCAGGAGACTCTCCCACATGAGGAGCAGATGAGGCTTCTCAGTTTTCCCATATTCTTTTCATTTTCAGAGATCTGATTAAACAGGATATTCCTTTTATAATCTTACTGTGTTTCGAACTTCTCCTGTAGCTACTCTTTGTCTCTCTTCAAGCTTTGTTTGTTTTTTCACATTTTGTTCTAATTTATATGTTTATTTAATTTCTATTGGCATTTTAACTGTGTATTATAAGCTGAGACTCTCTGCAAAATTTTATTTAGTTTCATATTGAAAATAAAGATTCCTGGTCCTTCTTGATTATTTTTCAGGGCTCATCTTCCTAACTATGTTTCTTTCCTAGACCAAGCCACATTTGGAGCCAGTCTATAGTTACAGTACCACTTCTAACATAGTGTGTATTCCTGGATCTGTGCTACTATGTTCCTTTCGTGTGCCTGCTCTGTCTTCTCAAGTCCATGACAGAAAGCTGTTCACACTGAGCCTGGTTCTACTGAAGGATTCTTCCTATGAAAAGGGAGTTTTGCTCTATTATTGTTGCATCTGAGGTCTGAGGAGTTGCTGCAAAATCAGTGATTCAATCTGTTGGGTTTTATTTGTTAGAATAATTTTAAACATTGTTTTTAGGATTTAACTTTGCAGTAAATCAATGCTATATAATAAATTAAAATCTTTAACCTTAAACAGGGTTCCTTGGTTTAAATGGTTGCGTATTTAATTAATATCAGAAACAGGGGCCTTTACAGAACAGCTGGACAACATTCTGATATGAATATACGAATAAAGAATCTACAAATGTAAAATTATTTAAAAAACTGGCTACAGCAGATTTTCTTAGATTGGCTTATGAGTGACAGCACAAAAGGGGACTCAACACAAATAAGACTTGTTGGATTTTTTTTAATAACATTTTGAAAACAACAATTTCATTTTAGAATTGACAGTTTGTTTATCCCTTGAACACTAAAAACTACCAATCAAATGAATGCTTATTAATGTAACACATCAAAATGTGAAACATTTGAAACAGAAGAGCTTTGCTGGGTGCTTCCGTTATATCATAAACATTATGTTAAATGATTCCGAAATAAAAATAAATTATATTCACTGCATCTCTTTGAACTTCACAGAGTAAAACCACATACCTTTAAAATACCTACATGTGGCATAATTTAAAATACTTTAAAATATAAATTTTTATTACAAGCCTCATGAGACATGAGAGTAAACTTTAAATGTCTGGCTTGTTTGTTTTTATTTGTATTTATTTTTTTATTTATATCATTGCAACTTTTTTCCAGATCCAGCTTTTTTATCCAACCCCTTTTAAATCAATCATGAGTTCAACTTTACCCTCAGGGGACATCTCACTTCCCGTCTGGGGATCGATGGTTGGCTGTCCTGAATGCCTTCATCATGCTTCGGCAATGACCAAGCGGCCATACATGTTATGGACCATTTTTTGTCATATGCACTTGGTTGTGCAAGTCCCAGCATGCTTTAATGCAGAACTCCGTAAAGCAAAATGGTTCAGTCAGTTTTACAGTGTCGTGCAGCTTGCCAACACCCTGACCTTTGACATACTCCCTGCTGTGCTGAAATATCCCCTCTTGTTACATTTCACTGGGTCAGGAGTTCACAGTCTATTTGTCTTTGTCCTAAGGGGATGGAGGACTATTTAAAATGCTGAAAAAGAGAAGAATTAGGTCTGTTGCTTTAGATGGTCAAAAATTAAGGTTATGAAGATGTTGATCCCTTTGCAAGTTTCCATAAAAGATAAACTTCATCCAAGCACATTTGATCTGATTTGCTTGTAAACCCTGCAGAAACATTTCCTTGGATCCATCCAAATTGATAAAATGCTTAATTTAAATAGGATTTAAATCTAGATATATCTATGCAGAGAATGTTCCTTTAACAATCAAATGAGGAAGACTGGATTTTAAAACCTCTAATCCTGCTTTGATTTAAAAATCTGGATTGGAGAAGCTTGCAATGTACCGTACATAGTTTGCATGCACAATCCATTTTACAAGATTTTTATAATCTAATCAAAATATTCCATCTTCATTTAAAGAGTACATGGTGATTCACATCATAGTTTAAAATGAAATTAAATGAAAGAAAGAAGGGTAAAAAGACTGAACTGAATGAGATTTATAAAGATAACCTTCCATCTGAAGATCAGCAAGTAATGATACAGCTGGTTTGAAAATGGGAAACAGGATGAAACTATTGTGAGATGTAATACACAATATAAGATGTTGGAAATGTTCTTCTTTATAACCTGACCCATTTTTCTGTTGGTGTATTTTTTGCTGAGAATGTTTTAAGTTATATTGAGAAAGCAATGGTCTACTGCTTTATGCATAGAGAATTCAAGGTATTCTGTAACCTGGGGATTAAAACCTTTAACAGGATGCTGCTGAATCAGTCATGGTCTCTTTGGTCTGTGAAAACCAGTAATCTGCATACAGCAACAACAAATGCGCTACTTTTTTCTTCTAAAATTCAACCCCTGATAACATCTATGGTGTTTGTCTTTGGGTAAACATAAATACAGAGAGTGATCAGCTACGGAAACCTTGAGCTCTATGAACTTAAATGGGCATAGAGCCCCTCAAACTGAAGGGCTAACTAGAAGAAGGCTCACCAATACTGTATTAATTTTTCATAACATCATGCTCAATACAAAATGCAATAAGTGTTTCTTGTAAGATGACTCCCAGGCACTTATAGCACTTGAGTATGCGGCAGTGTTCTCCTCTGAGGTCCGGACTGCGTGTTTGTCTGATTTCCGTGTTGGGATGATATCTGATGCCAACGATATTCAACGTGCATAGAAAACTGTGTACACAGGGTGTGATCTGAAACCACTGAGGATACCTCTGTTTCATTGTCAGTTCTGATGAACATTAAATATTTAAATAGGAACTGCAAAATTAAACAGGCAGTCTAAAAGATGCAAATCTGAAAAATATTTAGAAAACACAATACGATTTTCATTTTAATAAATCTATGCAACATTTGATTAACATGAAGTTATAAATGTGGGCAAAAGATTTTTAGATTTACAGTGTCTTAAAATTCAATTCCCACTTTACTTTTTTAAATTATTAATAATTTAACCGCATGGATCTACCCATTGTGTACATCTAAGTTGAATGACAATTTTCAAACTAATTGTTTATTGGATAGAATTTGCATTTCAGCCAAACCAATCTAACAAATAAAAAGTCTTCGAACTTAACTAATATGTCTTCATTCTGGCTTGTATAAGGCCGGAAGAAGCCCTGCAGGACATACAGTACAGGGCTGGTTGTCAATCAAAATGCAAAGCAGTACCCTACGTACCAAACCTGCTTATGATGTTCTTCAGTTAAAGTGTTTTAATGCATATAAGAAAAGAAAATACATCCACATCGACGGCAAAATCATTTGTAACTATTCAAAGCCAATGAAAGGTGATTCTCAGAAAGTTTTTTTTTTTACGTTGGGAATTAGTTATTTTTTAATTTGATACAAAATGGAACATAACATAAAGCAGCACTGTTAAGGGGATTAAGACAAAACAAAAAACAGCATAAAAAGCCCTGTGTAGCCTGCATTGTCCCTTTTAGCATCGTTGTTGTCCTGTTTGCTCTGTTTTCTGCATACTTGAGGTACAGTACTACCAGATTAGTACACTGTTTATTGAAACGCTGTATTGATTGTGTATGAACATATATGGGGTGAACTTGGTACATTTTATTTGCAATTCAAGTATTCTCATCAAAGGGCATCAAAGGGCCCAACTCTGTACGCCTGGAATTTCAACGACAGATATGAAAATCATCAATTAGATATTAGAACTTCAGGATGGCAGAGGCATGATTTAACCTTCTCCCCATAAGCAATCTGGTGTTGTTGGTGCGCCTTGGGGTTCTTTTTGAGCAAAATTCTCAAATAAACCTCTAAGGTCTTCACATACAGTAACTATATTTATACTCACATTACAGAACATCTGGGTGGACTCAATTTACTATTTAAGGCAATTGGGTGCACTGGATTTTATCAAGAGATGCTGAATACATTTAAAAGCTTTACATACATCTTTTTTTTTTTTTTTTTTTTTTTTTTTTTTTTTTTTACCTCAGCTTAACAGTTATGTGCTCCTTATCGTGGTCTCTCATATAAAGTGCCAATGAAAGATTTTGTGGTTTATCATGACAAATGCAATCTGTAACAAATCTTTATAACTATATTTTTAGAGACTGTATGCATTTTTTCTTATATTCAAGATAACTAGCTTAAACATTTTTTATGATTTGATCAAAGACAATAAGAAAAAGCAGCAGCAATCTAATTGTCTGTTTTCATGATTTTATAGATGATATATCTAATTATCAGTATTAAGAAATGGCTAATTCCAAAGACAACTGTTTACACACAGCTATATTAAAAACCAAGTCAAAAGTGGATTTCCGGCTTTTAATTTTAAGCATATATACAATTTTTTAAAAGATGCAAAACCTGACATTGAAGGAGTACTTAAGAAATGCTTTTTTTTTATACAAAACTTGAAAGTGAAACACTTTATAAGTATTACACATAGCCAGCAATTAAGAGAAAACAAGAAAATGTGACAAATTATTACAATAAAAATCAAAGTAATATTGGAGCATACTCATAAAAGTTAATATTCAATAAATTTAACAAATATTATTGCAGCTTATAACTAAAATATCTCTGTTCCTACTTAACAGTATGTTTTGAGTAATATAACATTTCATAAGAGTGCAGCAAGTCGGTTTCAAGTAACTGGGTCATTTGCTTTTAAACAAATAGAGTTTTTGTTAATTGATTAAATTCTGTAGGAATTTAAGTTACCTCACAATTTGCACAAGTCAGCTGTACGTTTGGGAAGGCTTTAGAAGGAGGGGAAAAAAAGGACATTGACATGCAAATGATTGTCTTGAACTTTATTGAGCGGGTACATTTAAGTTAATTTGCCATTGGGAGTGGCTAATGGAAGTAGGCTCCTCCAGTAACTCTTAAGGAGTCAATCCACCTGATTTAGAGGAAACAAGTGCATAGATCTCTTGATTGACAGAGCTGTTACTCTTTGTGTGCTGCAACTGATGGACAGAGAGGGGAAAAAAATAGAAGATAGAAGGGAGCTTTTTCCAGAAGCTCTGACAGCAAATTGGGACACTCTCACGTATGGTATATTAAAAATGTTAGCAATATCCTGGCGGGAGACGCAGCCAAGTGTTGTTTTAAAGCCTTCAGGGGGAATAAATGTTTCAGGCGGGACTTTATGAAAAATGCAAAGCATACATCCCGTTAGCCAAAACAGAGTACAGCTGTACCTCTGGGAATGAAGAATGTTATTGTACCATCATTTTATGATTACGGTCAGAACAAGAAATTAGCTTTTCTGGAAATACACTGTGAAACGTAGAGGCATATTCAATTTCAAAAGACACAATTTCACAAAGGGAACTAAAGGAATAAATAAGAAAACACATAGTTGGAAGTTAATAGTTGAAATGTATTTGGAAAAAGCGGTGGTTTCTGATGTGGGTCAAATGGCCTGCTGCCCAGGTTGACAAAGCACTACAAGGATTCTTCTATTGCTTGTTTAGCAACTTGAAATGACATGATAAATATTTAAAGGACTGTTTAGGTTTCTTCAAGGAGTCTGCATCATCTTTGACTAACTCAGCTTGAAAATGTCATATATTTAGGCAGGTCAGTTCCCTGATCAATAATTCTAGAGTGAACAGTGTAGAATTATCCACCATTAAATATTTATAAAGCCTTTATTCTAATAGTGAAACTGGGGTTTTTGAATAGTGAAACTGGGGTTTTTGAATCGATAAATACCATATCTTTACTGCTTTGTGTTTCTTAAGAAGTGAAAGCTATAAAGTTCTTATTCTCCCTATTTCTAACAGAGAGAGAAGGCCTCTGTGATCAAGGATTGGGCAGGAGAGATTTGCCCAGAGCACCATTCATGGAAGAACAATCTCTACTTGGTAACATGATTAACAACTTAAATAGGTGTAAGGATTAATTGCTTAGCAAGCCACAATAGTTAACTAAGATTCATTTAACTTTGTTCCTTTAAGATCACTGGGCTGCATATATGTTAGACTCCTAGGATGTACATTCATGACAGTATGACTGAGCACAATTTTCTTTTTTTTTTAGATCACACACGTCTGTCATTTCATGTGTGTGTGTCTGTGTTGATGCTTGGTTGTTTGTCCTTTTATAGATGTGTGCAAAGGACCCGGCAGAGGAGCTAAAAGTAAAGCGTCAAGCCATAATTGGGTTACAGGGACCAGTGATGGATTAAAGCACGGCTTGGGAGACGCTACAGCAACATTAGGGTGTCTGAGATGTCAGGGGCAAAGCGCTCTCATTAATCGCCTTGGCCCTTACATTACTGCATTAGTTGTATTAGCAGCTAGGAGTCTGCAAGCACTTTGGGATTTCTCGCTGAGGCAGGCCTCAAGCCTTTCTTTCATTTCTGGTTACAAGGCTGAGGCAGGCATGATCTCTCTCTCTTTTCCTCAGGAGAGAAGAAGGAAGTCCAATTCATTTGTTGGAAATGCCCCTTTTATATTTACAACCATTTTTCGATTTTAAGCAATACCTAGAGTATAGATTTACTATGAGAAACTCTAAAAGACAGGATTGTAAAGTTTCATTGAAAGTTGCTAGGTAATTTAAAGTAAGTGCACTCACACAATTGCACACACACACCAACCTTCAGCCATTCGCTTGGTCTCCCAATCAGTCATCTCACTTCTCAATAACTTAATAGTCTCCCTGTGTGCAAATTGATTTTTAGGAGACTGCTGCATGACCCAAGTCCCAGCCACCACCAAGCATAATTTGAGTCTGCATTTTCCTCTTTCATTTCCATCCATCTCCTTTGCAGTACAAATCTTTACACTATAGCTGTTATTAATAAACTGAAATTGATTTCCAGTGTGGTAAAAATAACAACAGCAGTCAGGACCCTGTAGGTAACTTGAGTCTGTTAGCTATTGGCTAAAAAAGTGGGTGGAGCTTTAGCAGTTTGCCTGATGGAAGGTAAATGGGAGGAGCAGAGGTTCTGATCGAAACAGATAAAGAAAAATAGAGTATCATCGGTGAACCTTAACATTCAACCCCTGTCTTTTCTCTTTTGGTCAAGTGAGCTCTTCATCACCATGCTAACCCCAAAAGCCATCTAGTTTCCCAATTCTCCAACCTTACAGAGAATAAAATGTAAAATTTTATCACTGAATGGCCACGGTTGTCTTAAAACTGTAAAACCCAAAATGGTGATGAAATCAGATTGTATGGCTTTTATCACTCTTTGCCTCTCAATATATGCAACAGCCACTTTAAGGGACCACATTTAGTTTTGTTTTTTATTGTTGTTTTGTTTTTTTAATCTATGCTTTTTGTAATTCCTTTCTAGCAATTAGACAGTTCTGCGCACAGACTCGGTTAAATTTGCTTTGTTACATTAAAATATAAATTAAAACAAAATACAACATACTGAAGAAAATCAAAAGGCAGAAAAACATTTACAAAAGGGACAAATTTACAACTCCTGACATTACATGTGCTCATAGAGTAAGATCGCTTACCAGTGGCCCAAAGAAAGTAAGTGTTTGCAAGGCTGCAGGATTACAAGGGAGAGTAAATTACACTTAAGATAATCAAGAACTTGATTTTAGAAAATGTACATCTATTCATTGCAACCTTTGTTCAACAGCTTAACATTCTAACATGGCGCCATCCCTGTGTTACGTGTTGTACACATTTCTATCTGTCAGGGGCTTAGCTTCAGCTGCAATTCTATGGGGAAGCTTCAAGAAGTATCAAAAGTTTTTGAGAACTTGGAGAAAAGAGGCTCCGTTTTGCATTATTTCACTAAATTATTTCATTAAATCTTCTACAATAGCTTTTTTCTTTTTTTTGTGATCATGAACATTTCCATTTACCATCATAAAAAGATTTGTCTGATAGCATTCACTTCACAGTGTTAAAAAACCAAAGAAAGTCAGGGAAAATCAAATAAAGGGATTTTTAGATTTATACAAATAGGACATTTTGTTAGTTATTTGCATTTTTTGAATAATCAGTACAAACTGATTGTCAAATGTTTTCCTATCTCAATAAAAAAAACTGATTTGTTTTATGTGTATAGGATATATCTGGAAGAAAATATTTTCATCTTTATAAATACCCATGTAAGCACCCTGTGCAATAACCCTGTATAATAAAATGTTATTTAAAAAAAGCTGTCACATGTGGACGCACCGTATATACTGTAAATATCCCATGCACCCTTTTCTTCCCTTGGCACATTCTCCTTCTCTTTTGACTATTTGAGCTGATTTAACGAGTACATTTCTCCACTGTGAGATCAATAAAGTCAATCAATCAATCAATCAATCAATCAATCAATCAAATACAGTGGTTTGTCTTTTAGGAAATGTAAATAAAGACAATCTAACACCAAAGTTCTTATGCCACCACACCCAGTCCACATGGGGGGAAATTACTCAACTAAAAGATGTAAGAAAAAAATATATGAAAGGTCCTGCTATAATAACTAAACTTTATTTTAGATAAATCAGATCCGATGCAGTTAATGGCAGGTTTACCTAGAGATAAATGAATGCAGGAACAGAAAAAATAAATTAAATGGTAAGTACATTTTGTTGCACATTTTTCATATTCTAGACTTTTTCCCCAAATTTTTTTTTCATATTTCATTATGCATAAATTACACAAAATATTTTAAAAGCTCTGTAAACATTTTGAGGTGAATTTTATGTCATTAAATAACAATTCTTAAAAAAAAACTATATTGCCAAAAGAAGTTGCCCACCCATCCAGATTATTATAATCAGGCATTCCAATCACTTCCTGGAGCACATTCGTATAAAATCAAGCATCTAGGCATGCAGGCTGTTTCTACAAACATTTTTGAAAGAATTGGTTGCTCTAAAGAGCTCAGTGAATTTCAGCTTGGAACTGTGATAGGAACCACCTGTGCAACAAATGAAGTCTTGAAATTTCACCTGTGAATTGTATGATAAGGAAATGGAAGTGTTTGGGAACAACAGCAAATCAGCCACAATCTGGTAGGCCATATAAACGGGGTCAGTGGACGCTGGAGCACATAGAGCAAAGAGGTTACCAACTTTCCACAGAGTTAATCACCATACAACTCAAAACTTCATATCTCCTTCAGATTTACTCATGGACAGTCCACTGAGAGCCTTATGGAGTGTGTTTCCAGCTGCCCATGCCATACATCACCAAGTGCAATGAGAAGTGCAAGATACAGTGATGTAAAGCAAGCTGCCATTGGACTTCAGGACAGTAGAGCAGCATTTTTTGTAGTGACAAATCTGACTTCTCCACCCGGGAATATGATGGTTGAGTCTGGGTTTGACGGTTGCCGGGTGAACAGTGCTTGTCTGACTGCATTGTGCCTCATATAAAGTTTGGTAGAGGGGGGTTTAAGGTGTGGGGGTGTTTTTGAGAATATGGGCTTGGCCCCTTACTTCCAGTGAAATGAAATCTGAATGCTTCAGCATACCAAGACTTTTTGGAAATGCCCATATTCCCAACTTTGTAGGAGATATGGATGACAGAGTCTGGTGTGGATGAACTTGACTGGCCGGGACAGAGAGTTGACCTCAACCCAATACAACACATTTAGGATAAAAACAGCGAAGACTGAAAGCCAGGCCTTCCTGTCCAACATCAGTGCATGGACTCACAGAATCTTTTCTTGAAGAATGGTGGAAAGTTCTCCTAAACACACTTCTAAAGCTTGAACACAGCCTTTTCAGAAGAGTTTAATCTGTTCTGTTGCAAAGGGTACACTGACATCATATTTAACCCCTACAGATTTGGAATGGGATGTTACTTAAACTCATTTGTGAGTAAAGGCAGTCTAGCAATATCTTTGGAAACATAAAAGTGATTTTACATTGTAAAAACTGTTTTTATAGATGTTACTTGATCTACTTTTAACAAAGGAGAAAGAACTTGAAAGAACAATCAGCAATTTAAGCATCATTTAATCTGTGCCCTCTAAGTGGAGGTAGGAAAACCCCAACATATCGTTTTCTCATAGAAGGATGAATGGTGAGGGACTAAGAGTAGCAAGTGCAGGGAGAGGAAGGACTGTTACATGATCACAATCACATAGACTACAATTTCCCACCTGAGTGCTTGGGTACCTGATCTGTGCAAAGGAATACCGGTCCCTTTTTCTTTTGTTCTGCACATACGATTGCACTACGACGACACTCCCCCCACCTCCACCCCTACCCACTCACACACACACGTACAGGTATCCATTTGACTTGTGCCTCTTTTCACATGGAAGGGGTTGTCCTCCTGCTTCAGGATGAGGTATTGGCTTTCCCCGGAGGGAGAGTTCTAATTAGGTAATTGACTGATGTATAAAGCAGGTGCATGTATCCGTTACAGCCGGCTCGACCTGTTCATTATTAAACAGTGACCCTCTCCACCACTCGTGCCAAAGCCTTCGATACAGAGGAGAAAGTGGCCAGGAAGAGCTTTTACAGGGATCGGCATACTCGTAATTACACTTGCCGGTCACCTGAGTCTCTCCCCGTTACTGTTGCACACTGAACAAGAGCTTAGCTCCTCTTTTTCCCATAGAGGTACTGGCTATAATGTTGTCATTAAAAAGGATTAACAAAAGCTGTCTCTGATAGAAACCAATTATTTCAATTGTGCAACAAATAAGTATCAATTCATAATGAGCTATACGCATGATCACTGAGCTGCATAAAATACTGTTTCATGACAGTTCAGAAAAAGTTTTTTAATCCTCACACAATTGTTTATTGACAGGCAAATGCAATTTGAGCTACAGTAGGTCAGAAAGGGGTGGGAAGATTTGCCAGGAGCCAGCAGGCAGCACTTCACTCTGACACTTTGACATCGGTAAAATATATAAAGTATTGGGTTGCTGTTAGGCCTTGAGGCAAGTTTACTCACATTAGTTCCAACGATCCAGATATGGATTGATAGCAGAGAAGAAAATTGATTCAAAGAGTGTGTGTGAACATTTTGTGTCCATGCTTGTGACAGCAGCTTTAAAATGTGAGCTGGGCAGTCCATCATCCATCTGCAACTTGCAGGTTTCCCGCACTGCAACTGAAAAAAAAAAAAATGGACCCAGTTTCCTTGGCCTCTCGACTCAATCCTTTGTGAGACTGTCTTAGATTGTATTTATCACCTTTGAGCATTTAAATATAGATTTTCACCTGTTTCTCATTGTGAAATAACTCAAACTCAGTTACTCAAAATAAAATACATTTTCAAGAACTTCGACAAGTCCTTGATTGGGTTTTGGTCAAGGCTTTGATTTAGTCATTTTAAAACAACAATGTGCTTGAATCAAATCCGTTCAACGTTGGAGCCATATTTTAAGAAATCGAAACAGGAGATGAAATAGTTTGTTTTCGGGTTAAATTAAGTCGCAATTCAGTTTCATGAAAGAAGCAAAACATACTGTAGGTCACCACTGTGCAGCTACTGTAGTCTGCTCCCTTCCAAGCTAATAGCAAATGTTATTCAAACCTGGGTGTCCAATCTGCTATTTAGAGGGGACACCGATTAGAAAGCAATGATTTATTTGCACTCTTCTTCATGTTATCATTGCTGTATGTTTTCAAACGTTAAGGGACTTTACCACCATCTCCTCTGGTTGGATTGTGGGCCAGAATATCTGATCAGCAGCATTTATATTCTTATAAATCCACCTGTTCCCCTACAAAATCTTACAAATGCTGTGTGTATCAAAGCAATGGTATTCACTGTATGGGTTATTTATCCACCTCTAGTTTAGTTTTGAGACATATATATCGAGTGTTGGCTGAGCAATCTCTTTGCATTGTTAGAAACTGGATTGGGGAATGCTAAATTACTTTACTTCATTGGTGGCTTTCATTTTTCCCTTTGTTTCATCAGGCCAGATGTGAGGAGTGGGAGGTGAATAATGCTCCTAATCTAAGCTGTTGATCTTTTCAGCTTTTCCAGAACGTTGGTTTTTCTTGAGTAAATTATCACCATCACCAGTTTATTGATGGATGGTCATATGTTAGCTCTCTGCAAAGCTTGTAATACTTTTTATGACCTAACATGCTCTAAGCTTCTCAATAACATTACCCCTGACATTTCTTTTGTCTTTATGATGCTCTCTTTTTACTTTCATGAAAACAATCTTTTCACCTTCAAATTATGTATGTATTACTTTTTAAAAATGTTGAACTATGGTCAGAATGTGAAAAACTATGAAGATGTTTCATACTATTGATATAAAGTTCCAATAAAATAAATTGATATTTCTGTTTTGATCATTTGATCATTAAATAATTTCAATCTTTGAGCGATTTTTCTTTAGTAAGGGAATTATGTTTCTTGCTTAATTTAAATGCTGTTTGGTTTTTAAAAATGTCTTTCTATGGTATTAATGAAACAAAATAATCTGCATTTTATGGTATTTAGGAAGCATCATGCTATGTACTGAATATTTGTTAGTTTTAGCATACAAATTGCTTGTTTATGTTTTGATTGTTGGTTGATGAATTTACTAAAACACTTGCCTTTTCAAGATACCTTACCAAAGCTAAGCATCTTAGATTTTGTCTTTTTTTAAACCAAGCATTCTAAATCTTGTAAGCATGAAATACTTGCGATGATACAGGCAGAAGAATTACAGACACAGGTTTTATTCTGTGTCGGATCAGAGACAAATCCCTTGTAATGCACATCACAAGCCTCGGATTTTTGCACAAGGATTGGTTTCTAAGTAATAATGATTGTTTATTTCCATACAATCTCTAATCTGATCTAGCCTAATCTAATCCCATACAGGGTGATCACTGACATCTCTCCACACGCTAAATCCACAATCCCTCCAAACTGTTCTAGGACATTTTCTTTGTTTTATCTCTAACCATAAAGTTCAAAATACATTTAAATATGTTTTTGATAATTCATTTATATAATTTGGGATTGATTAATTTTTAATTTTTTGCCTAATTTTAAGCTGTTCTGAATTATATAACACCAGATGCTGCATATATCACTCCATGCACCAAAATCTCTCATCCACATCAAACTGAGTACCAAACAGCACCAAAAAAATATTATGTTTTTAAACTTCTTTGCTCTAATCCAAGATAAATCTAATTTCTTCATGATTATTCATTGTTCACTCTGATATCTACATCTGTTACAGACTGACTGCTGAATAACCCATAGCTTGAAATGCCCAAATCCAATCATGAATGCTTTGCAGCTATGAGATTCAGCAGACAGATGTAGCCACTAGGATTGATCAAACCATAATCCAGTCAAGATTGTCTGGAGATTTGACTGATGAAGGTTAAAATCTTTGTGGATTTCACATCAAATTTGTTCCCCTTTTCGGCTAGTTTTTTCAAATGATCAACTGCCTTTCAGTGTCTTTGTGAGTTGTAGTAAGTTCAGTTGTGTTATATTCCAGGTGTACTGCCTGTAAATGAAAAAAAAAAAAAAAAATCATTTTTTTTGTATAACTAGGAAGTATCCTTCAAGAGATGAGCATTTAAAGAAATGTGTGCATTTCTCCCCTTAATTTTGTACATATTTCCTAACTGTGGCTGCACAGCATCCATTTTCCTCCACAATTCAACCCATCTGAATGATCAGAACTCCTTGAGAGCATTATGAAAATGATCCACTGGATCATGCTTCAAACAAGACATTCTTCTTTATTGTAATTACATATTTAAAGATTTCCCTATATCTCTTTTTTTTTCTCCTTTTAGCACTATTTTCAGATTTGGTAGATTTTAAAACAGCTGCATGCCTGTCAAAAATCACCTCACTTGCTCCAGGAACAGTGTATTTATTTTTGGCTCCAAGCAGGTGCAGCTTTTCATTTCCATTGTTGAATGAAGATAAAGAAACAAAGAGTGGGAACACCAGGAGGAGGAGCTTCCATCTGCATGTCTGCAAGCATTATATAGTCAAGTGGTTGTTACTATACAACTTAATGATGTAGTATTTTTGTAAATTTTTTCTTGACGTTTAATATTTTTAATTTAGTTACAGTTCAGCCCCAAATTATTTATGCTAATAACAGATTTTGGTTTAATGTATTCTTGTAATTTTACCAACATGCATTTTTTTCATTGGAGGTAGGTTAAGGGATTCGGGGTGGCCTAATTAAAATCTAAACCTAAATCTTAAACTGTGGAGAGAGCTAAAGATTAGGGTGATGGCAAAAGTTCTTCTAACCTCAAAGATTTGGAGACCTTCAGCAAAGACAAATCATCAAAACATCAATGGAAAAAATTTAAAAAGCTGGTCATTTGCAAGGGTGCTTAATTTCTGTAATAATATTTTTTTTCCCATACATTTTTGCAAATGTTTAGATGATGGTTGACACACTACAATTTACTGAAATAAAATAAAAGATATTTCACAATCCATCTTCTCCCACTTACTCCGTTAGGGTTGCAGTTACAGGTGAGAGGTGAGGTACAAAGATGCACACACAAAGCCTAAGGACAATTTAGAAAAGACAATTAAAGTTATGGTCGGTAATTCTGTTCCGAAACACTTTTGTTATACTGAGTGAAATGGTCCTTCCATCCTTAGAGTGGTCAATACCTTATATTCAGAAAAAAGTACAAATGAATAATCAGACGTCTGTGAGAGATGCAAGTCTGTAGAAACTCTGATCAATCACTGCAGTTTTGGTCCGAATGGAAAAAAAAAACCCAGTCAGATGCCTTCATCTCTGCCCCACCTCCGTGTGCACTCTCAGCTTGTTTTGCCTTTGCTGGAAATTTTCACCCCACCCCTATGCAAAACCTCTAAGGTTGGTATTGCTAAACCTAGCATACTACCTACAATAATAATATAGTTTACTTAAACATGAATTAGATATAAAGTAGTTGGATTGAAATCCAAAATATATTGAAGATTCAAGTTTCCAAGGGAGGGCGTGCTTTCATCGATGGGGGAGAGAAGGGTGAGTGCCACTTTCAAATCTTGCCAACTCTTCAACATTACCAACCATAGCATTGTTTTGGGACTGTAGGGGCTAGGAATACCCTTAGATAACCCAAGCACGCACAGGGAGAACATATTAACTCCAAGCAGAAAAACCCCAGGAATCGAACCCAGAACTTTTTGCTGCACTTACCAAGTTAATTATAATGTAATGTTATTATAGTAAGAAAGACCTTTCCTTTTATGCTTTTCTGTCAAGAACAAAATTTGGTTTAATATATTGAATATTTTGTTTATTCAATTCTGTATTATTCACTTTTGGCAAAACTGTGAGAGGCATTCAGATGTGGCTGTAGAGATAATGCTTACTAATATTGATACTAAGATAATAATGCTATTCTTAGTCTCTACAGTATAAGTACAGAAGACAATATAAATAAATAGATCTACACCGAGCTGTTTTTCTATAGTGAAGGTTTACAGGGTTATTGGACAGGATTGGGCTCTAATAAATAACTGCGTTAATTGCCGGCACCCCGCATCTGATGCTTCCTTGGTACTGTCGACAGATGGTGCACAGGTCCGTTATGTCTGCCCATCGTGCCTGTTGCTTAAATTCTAATCAGGCTCAAAAAGAAGTAAATACTATCTAAACAAAAGTTGGTTTATATAACCTTATTTCATCATGATGAAATTGCTTGTGGTCTTTTTTGCATATTACACATATAACATGAATCTTGAATTCTTAATTATAAATCTTTTTGTTTATCTTTAGAGTTCAAATTCCAAAGTCCAAAAATACAATATGGGATCTAAAACCCTGCCATTGAATCATAATAGAATCCAACTTCTTCATTATTGTATCTAGAAAAAGACTTAGGGTATTTGTTCTGTTTCTAGATGAACTTCAATCTCCTCTGAAAGCATTGTTGGAATGACTACAACCCCAGCCGACACTTCAAAAGCACCTCTGTTTAAGACTAGATAAAAAAGAAGTACTTACAGCTCACCTTTTTTTCCATTCTAAATTTGAACTTTAACCTTTCAGAAACTTAGAACTCCCTCTAAACACCAAGTCACAAGCTCTTACTCTCCAAAACACTTTGCCCTGACCCTTGCAGATGGTGAGATAAGGCATCATGTACGCCCCCTTCTGTGATCAAATGTCTGGTTGCTTTGATAGAGAGCACTGTTAAAGTGGAAAAAGTGCAAATAAAAATCATTTTATGAGACTGTAAAGAGGGAAAAGAGCCTCTTCTCTTTGAGCCTCCTCAAGTTTGGATTTGACGATAATGTTCCTCCCTCTCTCAGGTCTATGTTGGAAGTGTCAGCAGTGACACTTAACCCTTATACTTAGAACAAGAGGATCTTTAGGTTTAGTTTCTTTGTATATGTTTTAATCATTTTATACTATTCAATTAAGTTTATTTAAATACTGCCAGTTCACAACCCATATCATCTTAAGGCTTACTCTATGGAGGCAGTTCAGTCAAGTCAAAAAAACTGGTTAAATGTGACTGAAATAAAAGGAAGTGATCAGCTATGCCCTGAATGTTTTTACAACAGCATTACAAAACTTTGCATCCAAGAGAATCTGTTACCTATCTGTATAAGGGCACCTTATATATGATTAAAACATTAAATTGTGTTAGATTTGACCAGCATCTTCACTAGGCGTTAAAAAGGAGGGACCCATTTTGGGATGTTTGATCCAGCTTATTTAATTCCTTTCCCTGAAGGTATGCATGTGTAGCATGTGAAACCTGAGAGTAGATTAAAGTGCCAACCTCCTAAAAGGAAAAATGCTTTTAGGAACTTTAAAACTGTGTTTAACAATGTGTTTTTAGTGCCCACTAAACCAGCACACCACACCACATGACCAATAAGGGGAGATGGAGCATCCTACAGATGGAAAAAGGTGAAGAGAGAGACAGAGAGAGAGGCTTAGGCTCATATATTTGCCCCAGAAGAGCCTAAGTGGATTGTATTAATGCTGTCCTTTAGTTTAACAATTAATACAGTAAATATTTTTCATTAAAATTATGTGACTAAATTCAATTATTTACATTTGTAGTTTCTACAGAAGTCTAACATCTAAAACAGCTTTGATATTTTTCACATAATTAAACAAATGTAGAGGAATGACATGTCATACCTCTAACTGAGTTATTCTTCAAATTTATTTTGTCGATCTTGTGTTGATAAGGATACATGGGAAAAAAAGGGAACTCATGAATAATTTTAGATTTTCTGAAAATGGAGAATCCACGCAATATCATTTTGTTATCATAATAAATGACCATCACATTTTCTATCATCACATTATGCTGTGTTACATTTCAGCTTCTTTAAGAGAGTATTCTGCAAGATATGGTGTGATACCTTTACTAAGATTTATCTGGTTTTTTAAACATTAAGTTTGTTTTAGACCATCCTTTTTTTATTTCTTGATATTGGTGATATTGTTTTTTCTTGTGTGTTCTGTTCCAGTTGCTTTGAAATAGGTTTTTAATTAGGTTGGGGCTGTTCTGTTTGGCTTCAGTTACATAATTGTCCAATCTGGCTTTTGTAATCAAGTTCTCCTTAGATTACTTTTTCAGCTGTTGCTTATCTCATATCCATTTTTTATATACCTACCTGGACATTATTTTGAAATTCCCCTGGAGTCAGTGTCTGTCTGAGTCAGAGATTGACTCCAATGATTAGGAAGAACAGTCCAGGTAAAAATAGCTTGCTACTGATCCAGAGATTTCATTTTTAAACATGGATTTAGGCATCCAGAGAAACATCTTACTCTAACCTACCTGTCTCAACTAAACTGAAAACTACCAGAGCGTTATTTTTTAATACAATTTCAAAATTTGTACACAAATGAACAGCTTATGAACAGTTTTAAACTTGCAGCTAGTCTTAGAAAATGGAAATAGTTTTTTCTTTTACAGATCTAAAAACTTGCTATACACTAACAACATACTTCTAATTAATGGATAGTTGATATTTTCTTTTTTATTATATCTTAAAACAAATAATATGCACACTTTAATGGTGTTTTTTTTTTTTACACAATTTTTAGTGGGTGTGGAGAGCTGTTGACCCTAAATACGGACATCATCTGACGGTGGAATGAATACATCAGTCGGATTGAGGAAGTCCTTAACCTGGAGAAGGTACCTCCCATGGCTTTAGAACAGACGGAGTGCTAGGGGTCAAATTTGTTCATCAGCTGAGGTGGCTCAGACCTCTTTTTCCAAGCCTGCAAGCCTCCATTGAGAGGTGTTCAAGGTTGGAACACCTCCAGATGGAGGCATATACTCCCTCCAAGATGGAGGGAGAAGTGCCTCAGGCTTCCCCAGCCGAGCTGGAGGAGGTATCAGGGGAGTGGGAAGTCTTGGAGCCTTTGCTAAATATTCTGCCTCTGGGACCCAATCCTAGCTATACCAGAAGACAGTGAGTATCAGTTAACGTACCATGACTGATTTAAAAAGCCTAATTCAATTAGTAAATAGGTAAAATGGGAGAAAGGTAAATTAGATTTTGTTATTTAACTCATCAGACACATGACAAACTGGAAGATGGCAGAAAGGTTACTTGAGGTAATGACAGTTCAAAAAATTTGTTGGTGGTATAAAAGAGATCGAAAATGTTTGAATTGAAGATTGTTAAATGGTACCCAATGACAGCCTCCACACACACACAAAAAAATACAAATTTACATATGTGGAATCTCAACAGAATTAGAACCTAATGTACTCGCAAGTTTCGGGAGATACACTATTTTTATTTAAACAACAATAGTTGTTTTCTTTGAAAAGAACTTGAAAAAGACAGGAAAGAGAATGCACCCTTACTTTCTATAGAAAACATCCTATGTATACGCTTTTGCAAGATTTTTTACTGCAAAAATGAAAGACACAGAGTAATGTGACAAAAGCCCCTGACAAAGGTGTTTTGACCTCTTCATACCTGTGCTTGTAAAAGCAGCCACAGGGGGTCCCAACAAGGGAAGAAATGGAAACCATGTGACACAAGACAGTACCTATAAATATGGTCAAGATCACAGGGGCAGTTTATACAGGGGTGGGCAGACTGCC
This sequence comes from Cyprinodon variegatus, assembly GCF_000732505.1. Lineage (NCBI taxonomy): Eukaryota > Metazoa > Chordata > Actinopteri > Cyprinodontiformes > Cyprinodontidae > Cyprinodon > Cyprinodon variegatus. Next base: position 112,241 of record NW_015150671.1, read on the forward strand.
TTTTTACCAGCACGTCTACAACACCTTTAAAAGTTTCTGTTATGTCATATGAAACCAATAAAACCCAAATACTTCCTCTCTGGCAGAGAGAAGAAGCTTTAACCTAGCACAGTTTTGCTTCTGCTAATCTGCCAGATACTCATTATCTTTACTTTAAGCTTCTTCCTTTTATGGTTATGTGTCTTATCATTGTTTCACTCATCTACAGTATGGAAGGGCTTTGCTCTTTCTTTGCCATCTAAATATCATACATGATGCTAATCTTGTCTTTAATATCTTAACATGCAATTCAAGTGTATTTAGCAGCATAGATGTGATGGGGATATAAATAGGGAAAAGTGTAAAAGAAAAAGATCTGCAATGCTTTGCAAATATCCATAACCTTTTGTATTTGCACACTAATTTACCAGAACACAAAGATGGGGGTTCAAATGAATACATGTGTGAGTCAGGGAAGTAAACACAGAAGACTCAAGACAGGGAAAGAAGCTCATCTCTTAAAAAAAAAAAGATAAAGGCCCTAGATCTACACACATAGCTATTATGCAATAGTTCAGTTCAAAGCAGATTGGTGTATTAGGAAGACCAGTAAAAGTCTAGAGCTAAAGTTTCCAAATGTGCATTCACAACAAATACATTTTTGGCAGCTGAAGCCCCAGATTTGCTTGTTGTCCCTATGTACAGGCAAGCAACAAGAGTGATGTGACACCAGTAATTCAGCAGACGCATTTTTTTGTGATGCCATAGCAGGATTTTAATGATTCAAGTGAAACGTTTCTCAAATAATTTAATAAAATATTATTTTACCAAATAATGGTTTATTTGTCTCCTTTGATTTGCATTGTGAATTGGTTTGAACAATTCCAATTGCTCTAAATTAGTTTAAAACTAATGTGACCAATTTCCAAACTCTCCAACATAAATGTTGGTCCTTAAGCAAACTAATTCATGCCATACTGTTATATCATTTCATCATCTTATTTATAAGGGTTTCCCGAGCATCTTTATTCCTTTTACTGTACATATTATCAGTGTTGTGCCTGAACGCGTTCATTGAACGAAAGTTCATGAACTCGTTCATATTTTGGGCGAACGTGAACTGAACGTACTGCATTACTCCCTGATGAACGTTATTGTGAACTCGTTCATTCTGGTGTCTGTGAACGGCACGCTCTCTCAGTTCAACTCCGTTCAATAGGTTGCCAGATTTCTATAGAGCCCTCCAGGCGAAACCCCGGCTAAATCACACCGTAAACAGGCCTTAATACGTAGCAGGAAAAACACCCGATCTGGCAACACCAGCTACCAGTGTCGTAGCCTACAGCCGCGTGCGTCATCAAAACAAAATGCAGCGTGGAAGCCACAGCAGCATGGAGGCGACTTAAAACAGGTTTATGACCAGGTGGTCGGTGAGGATGATGGCAACAAGTTTGCCCGCCGGCTTTCAGTAAAAAAATCCGCACTTCAGTAACCTTAAATTCCTACCTCAGCCTGGTCCATCAGTTTGTGTTAGTAAAATCTTCTTGAGCGGAGGTCTTCACCAGGGGATCCGCGACCCCTAGGGGGTCTACGGAGGTACTGCATGAGGGTCTGCATGGTTAGTTGATATTTTTATATTCCCCCCCTGCAATTTTTTCCCCCACTAATTGAAATGTCTTTAAATACTCATTAACATGAAATCAACACACTGTAGTAAACAGATAAATGGAGACAAAAGATGTCTTTCAGTCATCAATGCTCACATTCAGCGACACACAGGAGCTCTTTCAAGCTGGGCACCGTTTCCTTCACAACAACCAGGAATCAGAATCAGAAAAACTTTAATAATCCCAGGGAGAAATTAATTTCTTTACATTACTCCATCTGTAATAGAGTGACTATAGGACACAATTTCATACAATATATATAGTTAGGGGGTCCCCGCTCCAGCTCGCCATCAGTTTGGGGGTCCTTGGTCTGGAAAACATAGAAGACCCCTGTTCTTGAGGGTTTTACTATCCATGTAACTTGTTTGTTAAACCTGCCTGGTATAATTTTCCAGGATTCCAGTATTCCTTTTTAGTATGTATTGAAATGGAATTTCAAATGGAAAAAATTATTAAAATAAAAAAAAAAAAACATTTGCACCTTAAAGACTACTTTCCTATTTTTCTTTTAATAATTACTCATAAAAAAGACCATTCAAGCAGCACATTTTTCCTGATGTTTTTGAGAATATACTGTAGGGTTGAAAGCTGCAGCTGCTACTAGTGTGAAGTGAATGGACAGCAACAAAGCGTTAAAGCAACAATGGGGAAATGCTGTCCCCTCAATGCTAATGTAAACCCTGGTTGGATAAGGATTCAAAACTGGATATGAAGATGAAATCTGACGCACAGTTTCAGAGTTACAACTGATAAAATAATTGCTGTCTGTGGTTCTACAGTAGGCTATGGTGTAATTTAGCAATATATGAAAAAAAAAAAGAACTATGAACTAGTTCATTTTTTGGGTTTGAATTATGAACTATGAACTGAACTAGTTCATTTTAAAATGTGTGAACTGAACTTTGAACTAGTTCACGTAGAAAGAGAACTTTCCCAACACTGCATATTATCTTAGTTTAGTTGGGTTGAAGCGGTTTAGTCAAGAGCTTTTAACTGACATATGTCTGAGAGGAAGTTTAATGATTTTTGTTAATTTTTTTTAATATTTTGAATGGAAGTTGTGAATTTATTCAATATTTGTGCAGAGTTACCTCTTAACCATTATTTGAGCTTGATTTACCTTTTGATTTATTGTCCTAACATACAGCCAGTTGGGTGTGTGATCACAAAACAATCTAAAAGTTATTTCCTTACATAACATTCTTGCCACCTCGAACTAGTGTGGGCATTGAAAATAAAGTTATTGCATAACATAATATGGCATTCCTATGAAGGCACTGAATACAACCCTATGGACAGGTATTAGCAGATGCTGTACCAGAACAGAGTTAAAAAGGTCATGCTCTGAGCCAAAATTGATCAAAGCCAGAAAAGGATGTTGTACATTGTTGTAAACAACCATGGCTTCTAATAAAAATATGGAAACTGTGTAAATCTTGAAGACTTGCAAATTCATCTTTTAGTTTCTCACTGAGAGCATCAAAGAAGCCCCCCTTAATTGCAGGGGCATTCCAACCAGATTTGCAGCTAATATGCCGAACTCAAAAGTGCATTCAGCCACTGATTGATTGCCCTGTTTGAGAGATCATATCTTAGCTGATTCCTCTTCATCGATATCAGAAGTGAATGTTATTTTGAAATGATCAAGGAACTCATCAAATCTGTAAATTGTGGTTTCATCGAGTAATGCCTCAGCCCACCTTACAGCATGGTCTGGATGTAACCTAATCATAGTTCTTGCTGATGTTGGCATAAAATGACAGAGAGCAACATCAAAAAACCAAGGCGCACTGAAGAAGGAATCCTTGTGGTGTAGAAGAGGAAGCAGAGGAAGCAGGGTTAGTGGATGAAGGATTTAACTTATTCTTCACTTCTTGGAATTGGTTTGTAACCAAGTGATTGCTTGCATATGGTTGGTCTCCTGCTAGGTCATCGACTGTAGCAGAGCTTCATGTTGTTCCAGCGTATGTCCCTGATCCGAGAGCCAACTATGTAATTGTCAGTTGTTCACAGGTTTAAACCTCAGGTTTTTTCCTCCAGTGGGAAATAGGTTTAAGGTTATGCGCCAAGCTTGCTCCCACAAAATGGCTGAAACTTTCTCCCCTCCTGACCACACCCCTTCTAAACTCACCAGTAAATCCACAAAAGTGGTTGGTGGCAATTTTTTCTAAATTTGTTTGGGGTTGTTTTCAAACAGGTTGGTACATTTTTGTGTGGTAAAATTAAAAAAATAAAATACTGCTTGTTTTAAAAAATGAAGAATCTTTCTTAATGTATTTCTTTTCATTTAAACTTTATATAACCAAGAAAAAAATCCCATTGAGATTAAAAACCTCTTTTTCAAGGGAGTCCTGGCCAAGAGGCAGCAAAGTCACCTGAGAGTACAGGTCACAGCGATTTGTCATGGCTCTACTGTTTATCATTGTACACTGATAGAATTAAATGTTTTCTGGCATCGCTTCTTTTAGCAGAATCAACATTTGATATATTTGGGACATATTGTTTTTTGTGTCTTGAAATTTGTTTAAAAATAGTGTAAAATATATTGTAGAATAGTCAGTTTATGAAAGCTATGGGTGCACATTGTGTAGGAGTTTGGAATTAGAAAATAGACCACAGAGGGAGGTTCCACAACGTCTTTTCTAGGATTCATTGATCCATCAGTTGAGGCTGAATGCCAAGCCAATATACAAGTCTTTTTTTTTTAACTTCAGCAGCCTTGATGCCTCTATTCAAGTATGCACTAGTCTTTCTTCCCTGTCTTTTAGCCTAAATGCTGAATCCCCGGCCTGGATTAGTCCTTTGAGGTTGTGTTAAACCATGGACAGACTGACAAAAGCAAGGCTGCCGGACCATTGGCATCCCCGCTTTAAAAACCAGGCCCTGGCTACCAACAGCAGGGAATGGCGGGCAAATGTCTTACTCAAGGAAACAATAACTAAAAGTGACAGAGTGGGGGCTTAACCTGGCAACACACTGGTTTTAGGATGAACCTCTACCTCCTGAGCCACTGCTACCATGAAAAGAAACAGGAAAGATTTGTAACTACATTTGAATTTAGAAGACCGTTTCACAAGAAGCTGTTATGCTTTCTCTTAAAATGGATATCCACTTAGACCGCATTAAGCTAGCAAACAAACAATTTTATGTTCTATTAAGTTTCTTGCAGTAAATTCATACATAAGTAAAAAAAGTATCTTACAAAACATACATTTAAAGCAAACTACTTAAAAACATACCAGGGGTCTTTTTTTTTTTTAATTAGAATTTTGTAAAAGTAGACACTGTATGAGGTTACAGCGTTGTCTGTTCAAAGCTCGGATTTGTCTTAGAGAGTCGAGATGTTCTTAAAAACACAAACCCTACCTGATTTATCATTGACAAAGGACACTTGTGGACTGAATATTCCTACTCTGTCTCTTGTAGGGACAATAGCCATCTTTAATCTCGCAATGGCCTACTAATGAACGGGGACAGGCACACAGCCCGAGGAGAGGAAGGCAATTTCTGGAAATGATTACAGACTCATTTCCTTGTTTGTCCTGCCTTTGAAAAGAGGAAGAAAGACCCCTCACCCCACCCCCCCTATCCACACAGGTCCTCAACTTATTGTGTCATCACCCCCATCTGACCACCCCCACCTCCAAAAGCAATGGTACTCGTCCAAATCTCTCATTGGTTGTTTGTCAATCACCCTCACTTTATGTTGTGGGGCTTTAACAGATTTGTCTCAGTCCTTCAATTAACTATTTTCTTCATCCCTCTATCCTTTTTCTACCACTTGTGTTGTCTCTCTTTCTTGCCTTACCAAGAATTGTAGAAACAAGGGTCCCACTTGTAAACAATTTTTCTACAAGATCAAGCTGTGTCCTGTACCTTTTCATGAAGGAGCTCCGGCTAGGCCCAGCTCTTGTCTAATTCAAGTGGGTGAGTTGGCTCAGACTGGAGCTAATGGCTAGAAATCTCTAACTAACCTCTCCAACAGCTGTCTCCAGGGTCCCCTCTTTTTGTGCTTTCTCCTTCAGCCTTGTGGCCCCTAGGGTTTTTGTCCCCCCTCGCCCTTTTGCTCTCTCCAGCACTGCCAAAAAGTAGGGAATGAGTGCACAACCTGATTGGGGGAATAACCTTTAGGAATTTTAAAGACATTTGCCTTTTCCTTAAACAAGTGGCTTGAGCCCGGAAGAAAATAAGGTGGTATAACAGGAGGCAAAATTAGGCTTTAAAGTTTTTTTTTTAATTCTGTATTTTCCCTTTTCTCTTTAGTTCTTTCAGAAGACAAGTCTTTCATTCAAAAACACAGGTTCAAAGCCACTAAGAGACGTGGGTCTTTTATGAAGGGTTCAGGGTAATGATGAGAGGGCTGGAACAGCATTCAATTCCTAACAGCTTCCTGGCCTATTCTGCTGAGAATCTCTCCAAGCCCTCAGCTGTAGGACTAAGACTTAATCCACACAAATCTACACTATGCAGAGAAAAGCTGTTTCCAGTCTTTAAGTGGGTGAAAGTACTGTTGGAGTGCAGACTGTTGGCTGACTGTTTAGTTGTGGTAGCTCCCTCTGTAGATTTCCAGCAAGAACATAACTGGGAGGTCAAAAGCTCCTCAGAAATCTTAAGATAGTAAGGGTGGTCGTTAACAAACCGATGAATCAGCATTGACAAACAATGCAGCTGTCCTTTAGATATGAAGCTGGTTTTAAAAATAGGAAACAAAAATTAATTAAGCTGAGTCTCAGCAAGAAAGTTGATGAGTTATGTCTTAAAGAGAGAGAATCCAAAAAAGGGATTAGATCATCATTACTTGAAAAGCTAGAAATTCGATACTTCAAGTTAACTATGTTTGTTTTGTCTGCTAATTTGGTTTCAATTCAGTTTATTCATATAGTGCCAATTCACAATATGTCACCTCAAGGAAACCCCACAGAAACAATTCAGTAAGATCATACATTCAGATTGGTTTTAAGTTTTCTATCTCAGGAAAACCCACAGATCGCATCGACTCGACAGCTACCTCAGACCAAGCATGCATGTAGGTACAGGGGAGAGAAAAAACTCCCTTATAACAGGAAAAAAGCCTCCAGCAGAACCAAATTCAGTGTGCGAGGCCTTATGCTGAGGCTGACTGGGATTCAAGGATTAGAAGCAGTATTGCAAAATAAATGTCTGTTTCTTCTCTTTTGACCCTTTTAGGCTATTTTGCTGTATATGCAGTGACAGCTAGCAGAGGTATCGCAACTTTCCTTTAGTTGACCATCAAGCTTCTCTTCAGCACCCTGCACGGGCTTAGAAAAAAACACCCCTCATTGGGAAACATTCCTAATGGCTGATTGAAGCCAGAAGCTCTACAGAATAAATCCCACTGGCAGAAAAAAACGTCACGGCAAAGTTAGAAGCCTATGCTAAAAATGCCTGGACTCCTACATTTGTGCAACAAATGAGTATTTTATTTTTAATAAAATTACCTCTTTCGCTTTTACCATGTAAAAGGCATTTTTCTCAAAGATTAAAATAAACTCACGTACAAGCATTTAATGAACAAGATGCTCAAGTTTCATTGCTGTGACCTAGCCAAAATTATAATTTCTTTCCTTTAGTACCTCCCTTGTGTGAATGCACAGATAGTTCTGTTATTCAAAGGAGTCATATGAGAATTTTTACAAAACCCTTTACCTAGTGTGTGTAGTTACAGTCAATCTGCATTGTGCTGCTAAAGACTGTATGATAATAATGCTGTCTTTTAGAATCTCTGTTTGCTAAAAGGCAGAATAAGAGAAAACCATTTTATTTGAAGTTACTCCTCAAGACCCAAAGTCAAACAAATGTATATTTATAAACAAAATGAAAGTCAACAGGATTTCTTGTGATTATAAAGTTAGGCATACCTACATAATTAGACCTTTAAAACCCTACATATACTAAAATAATTACTGTTCAATCAGTAATGCAAAGCAATATTCACAGAATGACTGTGATTTAACTAAATATACTTTTATAAAAGATAAACAACACCCTTGTCCCACACAGGGCTCTGGGTCGATTTTCTCATTTATCAAGCTTTATAATGCATATTCCCATTCATACATACAAACTGCTTTTTGGTTCCATAAACAAGTAGATTAAAATCTATTTTCTTAACCATTCTTAACCAACTATCTTTTCTTTCTCTTTTTAGGTAAATGTTGTATGTAGATATAAATGAATGAAAAACCCTGAAAAGGCAAAATCTCTAAAATAATTGAATTGAATCATGTGTTTTATTTTATCACGACTCATGATAAAATCTAAATAGGTAATAGTACACTAATATTTTACAGATCTAAATTATCTATTGTAGCCATGTTGCTGCATTTTTATACAGTAAACTATGATAATATTATAAAAAGTTTCCTTAGATTATGTGTTTTCCCAGGCATGCAGACAATAAGAGTATGCACATTTAAATGGCAAAAAACATAAGTAAATAAAAACATTAGTTCTCTTTGTTACTGAGATTCATCTATAAAACTGCGTAGCAAGTAAATTAAAAAGTATAAAGAATAATGATTAACATAAAAAACCTTTTCTTGATTATCACTGAAAATAACTGCCTTAAAAGTGACTTTATGTTTTGGTATCAGAGTGTTTACAAGATGATCGGTGACTTTCCTTTTAATCAATGCCTATAAAATGAGACACTCTGCCATCCTCATAAACTACACTGGCCTGAAGAGATAGGTGACAACCTTCCATCAAGCCACATCATACCCACTTATTGCTGATGACACATTTAATTTGGTCTGGCAAGTACAGGAAGCATTTGACCCAAGAATACATTAGCTGACATTCTAGGCCAACTCACACAAAGGCGCACTCAGCGCATGGACTAACATACGTTCTAATTCTCTACTGGCATAGAGAAATCCACACTATGTTTGGAATATTGTAAAAAAAAATTCTAAGCCAATAAATATTTAGGTATTTCACTCATCTACTGTATACAGTAAAAATATTCTGCATTCTTATTTGCCCATATACTCCAAGAATCCTATGTCACACCTACATAGAAAAATACATAGTGTTCAGCAAATAACAGCATAAAATATATAAATATGTATGAGCATACTCACATTGTCCATGTCTTGTCAGAGTGATGGTGGTCGCAGGCCATGAAGACTTATGAGCAAAATGCTGACTGACATGCCCTGGAAGAAATGATTTGTTGTTGTCTTTCATCACACCTACCTGTTTTTTTCACACATGGCTTCTTTCATTCTGTTCTGTCCCTCCTTCTTGCATATTTCTTTTCACCTTGCCGAGCACATATTTCACTGCTGCTAGACGATTTGGAGCCGTGTCTCCCACATGGTTCATCCGGTCATCAAACATCACCATGCCATCCTGTTTGCCACCTGCAGTAAAACAAGAACATAAAACAAAAAAACCTGCTTCCTTCATCTGTCCTTAGACAAAGAGCCCCGCCATCCCCTCTCTGCCCTCCCTGTCCCTTGCTCTGTCACTCCTGTCTAGCTTTTCACTTACAATTAGCTGTGGCGGGCTTCGCACTCATCAACTGTCGTGAGTTTAGCACCCAGTCATGAAGGGCCCTGACAGATCAAGCTAAGGAACCCTGACACCACTGGTGTGAAAGAAGATTCTAATTCTGGATAATTAGCTGACGAGAGCATGTAAGAGGGCAAGGGGAGGGAGGGGGGTCTGCTGAGGCGAAGTGGCAGTGCGTCGTAAGCACTTTCTGTCAACTTAATGTTGATCTCTATTCAGTCTTGCCATCTCTCAACCACGCAACAATTTATGCTGTATCTCTGTCTGTTTTTTTATTTTGAACTACGGCTCTTGAGGCTTGTTCTTGATAACAATTGTCTGCATTCTACTCCTGAACTAATATTAAACTTTTGACCAGAAAAATTTCCCATTTATTCTGGTGTTTGTTTATTGAGCGAGGAAATGGTGTTAAAAATAGGACTTTAAATAGAAACATTTAGTTGGTATATGCTGTTCAGGTTTAGCTGAAACAAAGACATTGAAAATAGCCTAAAGTTACATAAAGTGGGTGATAAAAAAAAAAAAAAAAATGTCTTCCTTGGATGGCATCCTTTCAGTAAAAAGTAGCTCCGGTTCCATTATAAATGTTGATATTCTGCTCGTTGTGAAAATATACATTTTCACAATTCCTGTATTTCCATTAAATACCATTAATATTGCTTGAGAATATGTTTGTTTAGGCAATTACTATTGAAAACAACAAAGCAGTAGCAGATGTAAACAAATGAGATAAATCTATGTTTTAGCCAAGGCTCTGGTGCTCATCGTGCTCATCGTGCTCTTCGTTGTGAACTAAATGTAAAAAATATTTAGTCTCCTAATGAATCCAAATTTGCTGCACCATAATCTTCCAGCTATTTCCAGTCTTCATCTCCATGATTTTAAAAGGCAGTAATCGTCAAGTTGCAGATCACGTAACTTGTGCAGTATGAAAAAAGTATCTCCATTTTGTTATGCACAGTATAATAATTTCAATGCGATTGAAAAATCAATGGATCGCAGTGCAGAAACTTGATCGAAACACATGATTTATTTTTTATTTCAATCTAAGATTTCACAATGATAGCATTAGTATTTTATAAATGAATTGATGGATGCTTTAAAAATAATGTATTAAGCAACTTTAGATAATAGGCCCACTTTAGACAGCAATGCAACCAGGACAGCTATCACGATTTTAAAATAATATATGAAGCTTAAATTTTAACATTCTTATTTTATTTATGTTTCCTGTAGTTTTTATTTTTCTATTTTTTTATTCTAAATAGAATTAGTTATGTTTTAGTATTGTTAATTTAGCAAGCTAACAAAGCAAATTACAATAACAGAACTATCTGATAATTTGAAAAAGTAGACTATACTTAAATATACAAATATATTTTTATCAGGTACCAAAGAAATAAAACAGGGTAGTAACCTTGTGTTTTGCCTAAAGAAAATTAGGACTTAATGTTTCTACATGCAATTTTTGTTTGGGTGCACTAGTGCCTACTCAAAAAGCTTGCCAAAACAGGCTTGTTCAACAGTATGAAATCAGAATCTTTTATAGAAGAGAACTACAGCAATTTCTTATTTTGGATAGCATACTAGGAGAAAGTGGTAAAAAAAAAAAAGAGAATTAGTATTCCACGCAGATTTCTAATGGTGGTGTTCAAACACACCTTAGCAGTGGTATGTACATTATAGCCAAGACTTCAGCAATCTTAAAAACATAGGCAAACTGTAACACATATACACACAAATTCCCAGAAAGCCTCAATATCTTGGAGCAATTCCTGACGTAATGTGGGGGTAATCCAGAGTGACACTTGTGATGTCACTTTCTTTGGGCTACTGGCTGGGTAGTTAATGGCGATTAGAAGCTATGCAGAGGTTCTGATTGGTGTCAGAGGACAAAGTGACAAACTGTATAAGCGTGTATGTGTGCATTTGTGGCACCTTTATGTGTAATTTGCAAAGACCAGACACTGACCATATCAGCACATACTTTTCAAGATTTTCAGAAACATAACTTGGATGACAGGGATCACGCATGTGCATACTTTCAAGCATCCCCTCATTCAACCTCTTTGGCCTTAAAACACATTTAATGAACTAACCATCCATGAATGTCTACATATCAGACCGTGACCCAACAGTTAAGCCCGGCGCCGGGCCATCCATGTGCCGGACAGAGTTGGCCCATTCATCCATGGAGAAGGTGGACCCGAGCCACTAGGCGCAAGCCAGACACAATGGGCAAGATGACGGATTTTGAGATGATATCTATTACTGCTAGTGACAGCAGTCCCAGAAAGCGAGCTTTGATGTTTCCAGACACTGACAAGCCATGCAGAGTGACACTGATGGCTGTGGGCACAAATCAGAATTGCTTTACCGCATCGGCTGCGCCCGGATGCAGCAACGCTTTCCTTAACCCTGGCGCCAAATCTGTGCCTGGTGCTGCCATCATATGAACACGATAGTGAGAAGGAGTTACTAAAACTGGTAGCTTGATAGAACAAACAAAGTAAAAACATGTCTAATATTATTATTTAAGGACAGATACAAAGACAAAGTGAAAAATTGGTTTGATTTTCTCTTTTCCTTGCAATTTTTCATATTCTTTGCTTTTCGTTTTCTGTTTGACTGGCAGAATAGACGAAATGTTTATTTCTTTTAAAACATAACATTATCTACGTAAATATAATGATAAAAATACCTTTCTTATGTTGAAATTATTAATCCGCTCTTTGAATTATAGGTGCCAGTATGAGGCAGTGAATTGAGTTTTGGAATAGATACAACTTACATGTATACAAAATTGATTTATTTTATTTTATTTGTATTGACTATAATGACAGCAATGACATTGGCTGATTTCAAATTGTAGACCTAACTCGTATTACTTTTTCCTATTCATTCACCATCCATGGTTATATACAGTTTGAACACTATCCAAGAGTAAGAAAGACACTATCGACTATTGTGACTAATCTGGACAGCCTTTAGCTTTATGGGCGTCATTATACATTGAACATGAATGATGCTTCTCAAATAAGAACTACAGGGCACTGGAAACTAACTCCAAAAAATAAGTCTTATACAAATGTAAGAAATGACTGAAGATTAAGTGCGTAAAGAGAGGATCTGGATAATCTGAAGATGGAAAATAAAGGTGCAAGATTACAGTAGTACTTGGTGGTCATTTTGACCAAACTTTCAAACGGCAATACAGAATGGGATAAAGGTATGTGACAGATTAGCTCACATCCTTCTTTTCTCTGTACATAAAATTTGTACATAACACCTGTGGTTGTTGGAATGCATTTAGACACTTCAGGTTTAGAGCGAGCTGGACAGGGACTGTATGGGTATTTCACACCCCTGTTCTCTCCTCTCAGCCTGTGATTGAGGCTGGGCACTTGGGTCTGGCTCTCTGGCCTTTCGATCCCATCCTATGGCTTCTGTGTTTTGTCAATCTGCTGAGATGGTGGATGGCAGTTCCCGGCATTGGGTGGGGATCTGGGACATTTGAGGGTTTTGCCCCCTCCTTGCGGGGGAGCCAGCTGGCTTGGGTGGGTATACAGCAGGGCTGTACAGCAAGTTGGATACAATCATGGTGCCCAGATGCTCCTGCGCATGTGGCGTGGATCAAACCTGCAGTCAGCTGGGAGGATACTGGGGAGTGTCTGGCTCGGGTGACTGGCAATCCATACTTGGCCTAAGGGTGGTGGAATACCTGGGTGGAGATTGCCTGGCAGTAATGGGTATGAGATGACCATATCATTGTGGGGGCCGAAATGGTTGGCTAGGGGCAGGGTGGGCTTTTCAGTAGGTTGGCTACCTGCTCTTGCGTCTGTGGGGGTGGTTTATGGGGGGATGCCGTGGAGGTGTCCCTCCTCGGGGTCCGTCTGGGGTGGCGTTTGGGGCTGCACCTGGGCTATACTGATGGTCTCCCATTTTTGGTGGCGCTCGATCCCAGCCCACTGATCCCAGCCTCAGCTCAAGCTGCCAAAATCCCTTCCCACACCAGGGGGTCTGGAATTAACCTAGGTTTCTGGGCTTGTTCACCCAAGGGAGATTTCCCCCTAGACCCCGGAGAATAGTATATGTATGAGGAGTCTGAGAAAATATTTTGTGTTGGAGTGAGAATGTGTGAATGTAGCTGGATTTTTCTTTGTCTACTTTGTTTGCGTTCCCCCACCTACTAGAACATTGTAAACCCCAACTATGAGCAGGCCCTATCTCCTCCCCCTTGGTACCTCTTTCATGTGGCCGGCTAATGATTCTCTAGGTACGGGGTTGAATGCTTTGTCGGGTGCTGTCTTATTCCTGGTGGCTCCTGGGCCGAGCCTAGAACTCCTTACCATTTGTGGTCCCCACTAGGGGGATGTGCGCCCCCTGACCACGGACCCCTGTACTCTCATCCAGGTCCATCCAAGGTGTGACTGGCAGAGCTCATGAGCTAGCTGCAGAGGACCAGTGGGACTTAGGCACTATGGCCTATGGTTTTAGGCCCCTCAGGGACTGGGCCCTTTTGCGAATTGGACCCTCAGTGGACAGGTTCTCTACTCCGCCCTTCTCTGGTGGGTGTGGCCATCCCTATGTCTGCCCTCCTTGTGTCGCAGTGATCAGGAGTGCCTCTGGATATCTAGGGTCATCGGTCCTGGGCCCTTTAGGGCAAATCTGTTAGTAAGCCTAGTCTGGTTCCAGTTGTTCATGGATACACGCTAAGACTGGGCTACAGATATACACCTCCCTGAATAATATTCTGTAATAACCATAGGTTTTGCCTTCCATATATATTAATATCTAAGGGATACCCACTGCTCTTGTAGCTTTTTCTTAATTTTCATTCTGGCTGTCTACTGTTTCCTTTTTTGCTCTTGTTATGTTCTCTGTTTTCTTTTCCTCTCGTCTCATACAAGTTTTGAAGCAGACTTCTAAGATTTACCTGTATATCTTCTCTGTTTTTTAGTTTTGCTGTTTTTATTTTTATTTTCTCCCTTTTGCTCTCTTTCCTGTCTCTATCTCTTTCTCTCTCCCCTAAGTTAGTATAACCTCTTTCTTTCATAAAAATATCCATAATAAAAAAATCAAATATATATTAAGTTGAATAGATGTATTTTCATATGTTTTTAACATTGTTGAATAATTGTAGTCATCAATTTCTGTTTTTTGGTTTTTATTTTTTTAGTAGGTTTGAGTGTTTTTTAAGTTTTTCTATTTCAATACTTATAATACTGTTATTTTACTGTAATGTTTGCAATGTGAACCCGAAGAATAATACTTTGAAATACAACGTTTAACAAAAAGCAACATTTGTGAATGGTGTTGTACGGGTCACAGCAGACTGAAATCCAGTTTTATATCCTACACAGTTTGTTTCTGTACATTTGTGTTTCCATTGCTACATGTAGGATCTGACGATCTGTAGATGGTGCAATTAAAATTACTGCAGTGCAGAAAAGGAAATGAGACAAGCTTTTCGCATAAGCTTCTTTAAATATATAATGGCTGCCCACTGACTGCTGGTTGATCAATAAATATAAGACATATATCAGTGGTTCAGTTATCCAGTGTCAACATTTAATATATTTTTTAAGTCAGAACAACTTTGTCCCAGCTTGTAGCTGAGTGTCTATTAGTTATCATTCCTTGCTCTGGCTGCCACAGCAAACCCTGTTTACCAAATGCCTGAGAACTGGAGAGACTTCACCTAAGCATTGTACATGCTATCGTTTGTGTATTTAAAAAATAGTCTAATTGGACAGAGGGGATCTCTGGTTTCCCCGGTACTGAAGGAAGAACTGCAGTTAGCCTAAGCAGCAATTTATAAAGAATGGGAGAGACACTGCCGCCATTTAGTCACACTGAAAACTCCATTAATATTTATTTTTTATTGAATCCACAATTTATCATAGAATATACAGAAAATAAAGCATTTCAAAATCAACATAAAGCAACAATAGTTAAGTTCTGAATCTTTGTCCTTGGAATGAAGACATAAAGAAGTAACAAACATCTGTTGCAAGAATCCTCTCTGCTTCTCTGCATATCAGCAGCTTAGTTGATAAGAAATAAGTTTATTTGTGGGATTTTTTTTTTTGTTAGAATAAAACATAGTTTTTAAACAAGGTAATATAGAGCCCATTGCCTGGGCTAGTGCAGATATCCATATACTTGCATAGCTAGACAAAGATAAGTATGGAAAAGACTAATTCCTGATGCCAAAATTGTATGTATTGGTATTCATGTGCATAAAACTGTGTGTGGGTGTGTGTGTTCAACACACTGCTTAACATCTGAGCACCAGCATGCAGCTTTACAGAGGGAAAAGGGAGAGGTAGTGGTGCCTGCTCAGCTGAAAGGCCTCTGGCCACCATGCCAGCACAATCTCTTCAAGACGCTGGGACCCCCATTGCTCGCACATCTCCTTTTCCTTCTCTCCCTCTCGCCTTTCCCCCAACCCGCGTTTATTTCTGTCAGCTTCCATATTCTTGTCTTCACTGCTTGTTTGCCCATACTCCCAAGACATTTCTAGTCCGTGCAGACGAAGCGCTGCAGTCAACAGTGGGGACCCCTGGTGGGATGTTAAACAGGCACACCAGCTTCTGCAGGCAGGCACTCTGGTTGTACAAGGGGCCCGAGGCCAGGTTGGAGTCAGCCATTCCTCTTATCGTTCTCCTCCACAGGGATGATCACTATCCCTCTTTCGGCCCCAGTTTGACACCGCCTGTCCTGTGAGATGTACCAACACAGGCACCCAGCTCTTCCCCTGCAGTCGTACGGCCTCCATATGCACACATCACTACAATGAGTGTCCTTTGGTGAAGGCCCCAGCTTTCCCGATTTTAGAGATATTATCTGAAAAGATTGTTGCCTGTGGATAGTAGTAAAAGGTCAGAGAAGCATTCACTGATCATGACCATGATAAATACAATGCAAGCTGCAAGTACATATTGTCCGCTGAGAGCTGAACTGTGATAAAACACACATAGTAAAGTGTATTTTACCTTATTTGGTGCATAAATATTTGAACAGATCTTCAACAAGAACTATTTGAATGTGACATATAAAACATATTTCATATAATGTGCACAGTATGTAGAATTGTGTCCTTGGACAACACAACAGGAAAGTAGGAACAGGAAAATATATATTTAAAATTTTAATTTACTGTTAAAACAATGTATTTATTAGGACCACTTTGCAGCTTCTAAGAAAGCTGTTTGAATTTTGAAACAAATATTTTTTACTATGCTTTATCATGTCTTCTGGCTGATTAGAAAAAAACATTATAGTGAATTTTTCCAGAAGTTCCAGTGCAGACAATAAAGGGAGGGATATATGCCATGTTATAATATCAAATAAACTAGTATTGTTTATTCAAAGAACAGTCATCATTGAATATTCAATCAATATTTTAAGAATAATGTTTCCATGTTGAAATTATGGGTCACATACATGCTCTGTTAATTAAAGAAAACTAATATTCAGCACAATCATCAATCCAAAAGTCAAATAAATAGGAGGCAGATGAACCACATGGGAGTAAGCAGATGGAAATTGAACGGTTTTAACAACAGGAAAGAGCAAAGGTGGATTACATTTCTGGACAAGAAATAATAAAAATGAAAAATAAAAATTAAAAAAAAGAGTAGAAATGGGCTAATGAATATGCTCGGGTCTGTATCTCTCTCTGTTTACAGTACATTGCTTGGATTCAATGCATCTGCCTCAGCATACTTTATGACTCATTTTTATCGTTGCAGCTTCATTAGGCTTCAGTCACTGATGAACGTGTTGGAGCCAGGATGGCCGTCCATCTGCCCTCTAATGAGATGAGCAGGAAGGAGGTATTCTGGAATTGATGGCTGTCATTCTTGTAGGTTTCCTCCTGCTCCAGCCTCTGTACATGAGTTAGGGGAGGAAAAGGTAATATATAATGGCATGAGAGTTTAATTTATGGATTTACAATACTGACCCTCAGTGTACCCTCATTAAGGAGAAAAGTGAATATTTGTCAGTACATGTCTAGAAACAATGGTTCAGATTGCCTAGGATTTATTCATTTTTATTTTTTTAGAGGGGAATTATAATTATATATTTAGTGCATGTAACATCTTCCAAAATTTATGAATGCTTCTGATGCTTTGGTTCCTTCTGATTGATACTATTTAAGAGGGGAGCTAATAGAAATTACCTTCCATATAATGCAGTTAAAACTGACAAAGTGATCATCAACAGAGATCAAATATCAGCTAGAGAAGATTTAGAATGCATTTAAAAATAATTCTGGTTTGATTGTTTGAATTTTGGTGCAAAGTAAACACATTTAGAAATTCTAGTTTTATGAAAGCATTTTCTCTCTGAGTATAAGGTATTTTCCTTCACTAAATAAATAAATTTATTTGTCAAAATTGTGTTGTTATAACTAAAACTTACCTAAGTAAGAAAGAAATTTGGCACTATAGGTTTTAGGATATATATATTTTTTCAAGCTTTCTCCTAAACTCAAAGAGTATCAAAGCATTTTGAACCAAAAAGATAAATAAACATATTGCTTTACTTTGAGAGACAGTTAAAATGTACACAATTACAAGCAACAGATAATGCCCTTTTCATTCTGGGGACTAGGCTTCCTGGGTAGCATTAGAAACTGAAAAGTATTCAGGTGACAACTTTTTTATTACGTTGTATGGACCAAATGTGGACCTCCATAGCTGTCCGACAGCCAGCGTTTTCTGGCAGGTCATAAAAGATAATTGCATTGCCTGGGCTTTTTAAGGTTTAGCCAACGAGTCCTCCAGGGTGGGCTAGGAGACTTAAATGTGTACTTACAATGACTTTGAGAATGTATGTAACCGCTGAGATGAGAGCAGATAAGACATCAAATATTTATGCAAGTAAGAAAAGTAAAATCAAAGAGAAACCAGAAATGCATGCAAGCTCAGGAAACCTCCACAGGTTGTGATGACAAAAAGTAAAAATTCATGTGAGAAAGTGTCAAACAGCTTACCTGGGATTACACCTCTGTGCATGTGTTTCTTCGCATGTGGGTCTGGGAAGACCCAGACTCAGCAATCTACAGGGAGTTGTTGCCCTGTGGCCTTAAAGTCCTGCTACAACTTCATTAGGTGTAGGTAATGGTACTGAAGTCCAGGAGCTCATAATGTAAAACCAGAGGCCCATCAGATGCCCATCAGCCCCCCCACCATGAATATTGCTCTGGAATGCGAGTGCCAAAATGTTAGTTGCATGGAGAGGATTCGTGACATTGTTGAGGAAATTGAAAGTATAATGAAATTTTTTGCAACAACACAAATAAATAAGTGGAATAATTCTTACTAGACACATATAGCGCTACAGGGCAAGACTTGTATGTGTCTGAATAAAGACTTGGACCAAATATATACAGATAAAAATAATTGATTCGAAACTCTTGACAATCCATACAATTCACACCACTGATGTAATAAACATGGTCCAAACACGCCTAATATCTGCTGACATGCTGACTGGAGCTTCTCTTTTGTTGAAAAAAATGAAAAAAATTGCTGCTTCCTCAAAAATAATATATTAAATTGAGGGTTCAAAGCAACATAATCTAAAACATTGCACTATGAGGTGTAACAATCGATTCCAAATTGTAAAGATTAAATTGCCTTATCTCATTGTCCATGAGATCAGTTGTTTTGAAGGTTGTCACTCATGCTTGGCAGTCAGCCAGTGAAAACAAAGAGGGTTTTTTTTAGAGCTGGAATCTATATAGTTACAGGGTTGGATATGCTACAGTAAGTTGTAGGGGTAGAAGGAACATACACCTCACAAGAGTACAGTTATGAATTTTTTGGCAGATGTCAATTTAAGCCTTTTAATTGGCAAATGTTTAGCCACATTATTCTCACAGGGTCTAGAAATCGTTTAGATTACTTTATGACCTGTGTTTTTTGTTTTTTTTTGTTTCTTTAAAAGAGCATTCAAAATGAAAGCTAACTGAAACCGTTAAAAAGACTTTAAACATGAAATATTCTCACCATCTAGTTCTTTAATATGTTTTATACCTCCACTACAAAGTTTGAAATCAAATCCAACGTATTTTTTCTATCTACCTTTGAGAATCATCAAATTCTCTTTTACAACTAGCAAAAATGGAATCTCAAATTAAAATACAGATTAAAATTTGTCACAATATTGTGTGCAATGTTACAACAGGCCCCTAACAAACAAATTAAAGACTAAGAAGCTTAGTTGAAAACATAAGAGATCATTTATTGCAAAGTAAACTCTGACACAGCTTGTACATTATCAATGACTTGTCTTTCTGGTTTGATTTGAGATCACCGAAAGATATTTAATTTATTTGAATAATCAGTCTGGTCATAGACAGAAACACACACTCATTGAGGCATACATCTACCTACCATCTTTCACCCCTGTTTATTTATTTGCTATACGTCTGAACTTGCCTGTCTTAATGTCGTTGGATTGTGGGTCAGAAAGGGGACCCTTAATTTAATCAGCATGCTCTCCTGTTGGATTGAGACTATCCCACAGATCTATGGTAATACACAGCCTGGGGTGGAGGACAATTCCATTAGTGGAGGACAGTGACTGGGGCCGATAGTACTGCAGATAGGACTCCACCTCCCTTTCTTGGTTCCCTTCAGCTGACTGGCATTATAGCTCCTTCATCCCAAAGTTTTCAGAGAGCTATGCACCACTGGAGCTGCAAAAAAATAAAGTATAACACTTCCAACAAACTCTTTATGGTCCTAACGATATTTTTTTAGCCATTTATTACAGACCTGCACATGGAGTATTGTATTTTTATGACACTGGACCTTTAACATGTTGTTTCCCAAATTAACATTTGTACATATGTTGATTTGTAAAAAAAAAACATGTTTCACAGTTTATGTCACATCCATGCAGTATAACTGGTGTTTATTAACTGGCTCTTGTTTAGTATAGTGTATATATAGTGGAATGAAGGTTGAACAAGTCCAAGTGCTAAAAAATTATAATGACCTATGCTAATTTTCCTGTGGTGTTACCAACTACAATCTTTTTCTGATATCCAAAAAGCCACTCTTGATAAATATTCAAAGCTTTATGAGTAACCCCATAATCAGAATCCAGGTCAATTTGCCATCAGCTGTTTCAAGCTTCGATAATTCAGATTTCAGGTGATCTTGTGTGTCTAGAGAGAGCAGTTTTTACACTAGTGCCTCATTCTAGACAAATGTAGGTATTTCAATATTTTGACCGGAATCTCAAACCAATAAAACCACAAAAACCAATATTGGTTTGAAAATATTCATACTTATGAAGTAAGAGTCCAATGCATGGATCCAGTTTATTTCCTATTCAAAAACATTCTCAAGACATAGATTTAGTTTACATTTTTTAGTCAACCTTAACAAATTTGGGCCAAGCGAGTCAGTCAGATTTGGCCATGTTCTGGTAAAGCTTGTGATGAAAGCTCACCACTCTTGTTTTTATTGTCCACTCTTCACCAGGCGGAGTGTTGTGGGAACTCTGGAGACTTGTGTGGCTGCTGTTTGATCACACTATGGGAGTCTGACCTGTCACTGAGTGGTGGCAAACATGGCCCACACACAGAGCTCCGAGCATCGACAAATCTATACGTGTGTATGTGTTTCCCACACACAGCGCCACATACCTCACCAGACGAGGCAGGTCACAACATGTTAGAGTGTCGAGGATTCATAATGGCCATTTAGCCTTCAACAGCTAATATCAGCACTGCTGATTTACAAGGAATTGGGTTGTCCTGTTCCTGTACTCAGGAGCTGCTTAAGGCAAACCTGTTTGAAATTAGTTTGAAGTTCCACACTAAGAAACACATATAGACATGCATACATTTATACTGTATACTACACTGTTATAACAATAAGGAATATATACAATCTAATCCCAGTGTTTGATTTCTAACAAGCAAAAATAGCAATTGGTATAATTTCAAGCTGTTTGCTGCCAGACGGAGTGACAGGGACTGCAGGGACCTACTAAAACTCTGGAGATTATGACAGAAGCATGATGACAACGTCCACCCTCATGCTTGTGTTCCTAAACCTCATAGGACAGCACCCTTAGCAACAAGGCAAGATGGAGATCGTACACCATCCTAGGCTAATAGCCACAATATGCTTTGGTGAAGTCAGTTTGGATAGAGGCTTTGCTCCATGATTGCTGCTGATAGGCGAACAGCTTGATACGTGAATGCCTTATATTATATATTGGAAAATAGCAACTTATCACCAAAATAGTTTCCAGGCTATAATGAAAACTAGGAGTAAATGTAAAATATAAAAAAGGTGTTTAATGATGAATAAATAAGAATGATCTGAACAGGATTTGACCTTAAATTCAACTTGAAAACAAATTGTTGGAAAGTATCACTCAGGTGCTAATGGAGACTTTGTTTGGTGTTTGTCGGAGCTATTTGTTGCAGAGGCATAGTGTACATAACATGTCCATGAAGGTTTGATTAGATGACCACGCAGGAAAAAAAATCTAACAACTTTTTAAGCTCAGCGTCTTACAAAAAACATGCACATTTTACTAGCCCCTGTGACCAACTGGAGACCAGAGAGACATTGACATGACCCAGATAATAGGCCCAAAGTCTTGCCTCCACAATTTGATCAATTTGCAGTTTCCTCACAATTGCAGGCACCGTGCTGTCCCCCGCAGCTACTTTGAACCCACTCGTTTCCCCTCCCGAACGCCCATCCATGCAGACACATCGCATAGTCGCCACAGCAAGATGCGCTGCCTTTCTCCCCTTTTCCCCCCAAATCACCGCTAAGCCTGCCTGATGCCTGCTGCCGGGACACAAACGTGCTCTTGCTCCTGTCATCTCTTAGCAAGCACAGGCAGGAGGGAAAAAAGCTGACAGTTTGTCTTGTACCATATGCCACGTGGCAGCAATGTCTAACTGATATGGCCAGAGTTTGGGTCACAGCCAAAGGCTCCTTTTATTCTATCCTTTTTATTTTCTTCCTCCTTGCATGTGCGTGCATCTTGAGGGGAAATGTTAAATATAATCACTGTGTGCTGTCAGCAGGGTGGACTCTGCAAGTTGGAAGACCTGTGTCGGTTGATATTTAACAAACACTGTAATACTTATGTTTGAATCTTGGCTTAAATTGCTCCATTCATACAAGTAAGGTGTACACAGAGATAATTACAAATTTTCCACAGGAAAGGACAAAAGGCCTAGTTAAATCCCCTCCTCCTCTTGGGCTGAGAAAATATTACTTTTCAGCACATGCTCTCAGTCATGAATTTACCTGTGGGGTCTTTTCTTGCACAGAGCCAGGAGTGGAATCTGAGCAATGTTGTCGATAGTTTAAAATTGACTTGTGTATTTTAGTCTTAGTGAAAGCAAATTTGTTGCTGATGATGTTTTTAACCCCTAAGATAGCACAGCTTTGATCCCTTTCTACACAGCAAAAGAAAGACTGGTGAAGGACCCTGAGGCTACCTACAAATGTCAGAAAATTAGATGTTTGCTTACACTTCTGATGGGAGTGAACAGTACACCTTAGGGAGAACGCTTTTAAATTATTTGTTCCCAAAAACTGGAAAGTACATTTTTGCATAACGAAAGAATAGAAACAGAAGGAAGAATGTCAAAATGACGGCTTAGATCAAACAATTGATGATCTTTTTTTACAAACTTGAAAGAGCCCTCTAAAAATCTGAGAAAACTTAAGTGTACTTGCCTAAAACTATTTGCGAACCAAAGATGTAAGGATGATGATCTTTGTTTCTTGTTTTATCAAACTTTTTTTTTAAGCACTCTTACTTTTATATGATATACTTGTACTACTCCAGCATAAGTGTTTTATGTAGCTTTAGTAAGCTGGCCTACAAGATCTGAGTAAGACATTGGTTATTGTATTCACATACATGTATGGCCGCTTTCAGAATCAATGTATTAATAATGGGTTAAATCAGCCCTTTTTTGTCTGGCTCAGTCATTCCATATTCTGGAGAGTTGAGTAGCACCTTCATCAAAAACAAATATTCTTATAAAAGGTTGGTGTTTGCTGGGGATGTTCATCTTTGTAATGATTTGGTGGTGGCAAAATGGCTGCATGGAGACAGTGTTTTTTTTTTTTTTTTTTAAGGGAAAGTTTATTTGCTGAAATGACTGATGAAAAGTTACACTGCTGTAACCTTCCTCTATATTTATTTATTTTGACAATATTTATGACAATAAAGGGCATTTAAGTTAGACTATATGTAAGGAAACTGTGTAACTGCAAACTGTGAGAGAAATCATATAATAAAAAATTTATAAAGGAAACAAAATTAAACAAACTTTAAGCAACTTCAGAGAGTGCCAATTCTAATATTTAGAAGTGGATAAAAACTATTCAGACAGCTCCAATGAATTATGAGGTATTTCTGATTTACTGAGATGAATTGACTTTTTCAGGTAAATACCCTTCTAATGCAATGGTCTTTATAATTTAAGGGATGGTGAAACACTATTTGATTTTAACTTAATTATTTTTGGGGGCAGAGGCAGAAAAATTAATGAAAATTATATATTTTTTCAAAATGTTTGAATATTTTAAAGGAGTAACCTGTTTTATGATGAGGTGACTGTGAAGTGTCACCTGTGGCAACTGCCAAACCTGAAGTACAGGGACATAATGGTGACCATTTTCGCACCGGTGG
The DNA here is from genome assembly GCF_000732505.1 of Cyprinodon variegatus. Classification (NCBI taxonomy): domain Eukaryota; kingdom Metazoa; phylum Chordata; class Actinopteri; order Cyprinodontiformes; family Cyprinodontidae; genus Cyprinodon; species Cyprinodon variegatus. Next base: position 136,126 of record NW_015150671.1, read on the forward strand.
TTAGTTTCCCACCTTTGCTGAGAAGTAGTGGGAGGAAACAGGAGCTGTTTGAAAATAAATGACAAGTGAGTGACAGATGCCTTGAGGAACTCGAGGGTTGATGGGAGGGTAGATGTGGAAGAACATAAGCCAGCAAGGAGCAGCCAAACGCCACAGGTAAGAAGGTGCCAAAGTAGAAGTCTGATGCACCTTTGATGGTGCTTGAGGGGAGCTGTGACACAGGTGAGGGGCGAAGCGAAGGGAGGGCCTTGCAGGCTCTTCACAGTTGCTGCTTTGCCCCTGTCACACACTTTCACATAAAAGAAGCCAGAGAATATTAATCTCTTTTTTGTTTTGTTTTTTGATTTGTTGTTTGTTTACTTTCTTTAAGCAAGAAGGCAATTTCACATCTATATCATAAAGTGCATAGACAGTAAGACATCAACTTCAACTTACTGTGTGGTGATGTAATGATTTTAAGACAAAGATCCATAACTGGCAAGTAGCACTGTGGAAAACTAGCGACTGACTCTCATAGTAAAGAAATTTATTACCTTTAGTTTATCTTACTCCTTTTGCTATCCTTGTCCCACAATATCATAAAAGGCACCAAGTGCAGGTATTGACTGTATTTTTGTCTCCTCCCAATTTAATTTTCTTTACTCATATTACACCCATTTTCAGTGAATAATACACAGATTGTACTGTAGAAAACTCCTACATTAAGCAGTGAATTTAAGCCCCCTTTCTGTAGTAATAGCTACCGTCATTTGTGCTAGTTTGGTTTTCAAGATAGAAAACCAAACCAGCACAAGATATTTTAATTAATCACGGCCAATGGTGTCATCATCTTAGCAGACGTTAGTGCTGCGCTCATTTCCTGATATACAGGTATTGCAAAACATCACATGTCATTCCTGTGCTGGCATTGAATATAAAAGTGGGCATGTTTACCTTATTAATTGGCTGGAATGAATATTTAGTAAATAATCAGCCTTTTAGACCCTTTGCTTTTGACCTACCGTTACCCCTGGCAACCCCATGTCACTTTTCGCCAAGGTGTTCCAGGTGAAACTTAACATCATGGAATAATTCCAAAAAAGTAAAAAACAAACCACTGGACATTGTTTTCCAAGTTTGAATACGTTGAAGACGAGCTTTCTCAGTTCAACATGTCTGGGGTAGCTTTGAGTACCAGGCGTTATATAGTAGCCCAACAAAAGCCTTGAAATGCCTTAGAATGAAGCAAATTGAAATGAAAAACAGGACCGTGCCTTCGTAATGGGGAGTCGTTAAGGTCATTGTTGGCCTACAAATTATTCCGAAACTGGCCCATGCCTCTGTTAAGGGGAGTCGAACCAGTAACAGACCGGACTCTGTGCTGGAGGTGAATGAGGACAAGCAGTGTTTCTAGGACTAAAGTAAAACGGCCTTTTTTAAGGCCACCTAAATTCCTCTTGAGAGCATTCCTTATTCCTGTCTTTTTTAACATTATTTTCTCTGTAATCCATTTTAAGTGAAAAAAAGCTTTGCCTACAACCAGTCCCTGATTGGCTGCCGTGTCACCATTTCATAGAAAAGTTAAGTTCCTCTCTCCATTAAGAGATATTGTTTGATAAAAACCCAGCGAGGTGAGGGTAGAGCAGTGAACACTCTCAACGCATGCAGTTCACCACTGGCCACTTCACCACCCTTCACGGTGAAGTGACCATCACGGTTTGTATATGTGAATCGCCCGCATTTGCTATAGTCCCCAGTGTAAACACACCATTACAAGTGCTGCTTCATGTTTATCGAATGTAAACAGAGTTGTTTTGGTTTGTTAGATCAGAAGCGTCTGTTGCAGTGTGTTGACATCAGTACGTTACGTTAGCGTTAACCTGGGTCTGGTGTTCCTACAGCATGTCGATCAGAGCCCGGGGCGATTTTAACGCGGGTCGCTTGCTGAGTTATTTAACCCAGGTAGATACACATCAGTGAGCTGTTCCCACTGCCACTAAAAGCCAATTATTCCCTGGTTTGAACTGGTTTTTCGACCAGGGTAAAAGCGATATTGGTGAACTCTAAGTTACTTATCATAAAAAGAAGAGCAGATAGGAGAGAAAAATACTCTTCTTTTGGTCTAGTAGTGCCAATTTATTCAGTCTTTTCTAAAACATTTTTAGTTTTATTTCCTTTTTATTATTATTTCACTTTGTACGATTACAATGAATTCTGTTTTCTATGCTTTTTACTTTTGTGTAAATATAAAAGGGTACATTTACTACATGTGAAGACTCAAACTCAAAGTTGGATTACTCTGATGTGATTTAGATAAGCCCACTGATCTCTGTTTATTAATTGGATTGCTGACAGACATATAAAAAACTGAACTCACCTGCCGCCATCTTGGTACTCCCCACTCTCACAGAGTCAAGCCATAAAAAGGCCTGTAATGTAAAGTAATTACCATAAAAATGTAATCAATACATATATATTACATGTACATAATCAATTTAGCACTTTTGACACATCATCAGATAGTGTGTGTGTGTGTATGCGTGT
>NW_015150671.1:138821-203540 GCF_000732505.1 Cyprinodon variegatus
CTATTAACACACTTATTTTGTTGTGATGGATTTGTATTTGTCATATTACATGATTTATAGACTTCAGGGACTTCATACTGAATATGCAATGTGATTGGCCTGTGTTTTACATTAAATGACAGCAATTCACTGAATCTATAAACAGGATGTGTGTGTCAATGTGATGACTTTATGTTTATTTTAAAGTTTTAAGCCCCCCAGAAAATGAGAACATCATCAATTTTCAATGCTGTAGCGCATGTATCGTTTATATTCCAACCAGTCTAACTAGGGAGTACCAATATGCCGGCTGGTAACATCACAGCACAGTGTTCTACCAATGAACTATCAGCAATCCAGTGAATAAGTAGAGATCAGTGAATCAGCCTGACTTGACTAAATAGATCAAAATCTTAACTGAACAGAACTAAGAACTAATGTGAACCAAACCAAACTAAAAGGTTTGCAACCTGATACTAAAAACTGATACTTAAATCTGACATTAGAGCTTAGCTAAAGGTTAAATCAAAAGGTTAGAACTTAATCCCTTTTAAAAAAGGGTTAAGGTAATTTGAAATTGAGTTAGTTGTTGTCCATTGTCTTGTGTGAGCTTTTCAATACTAATCCGGCATTTTAAACTTATTCCATGGTCTGTTGCTTTTTACCTTTAAAACATACTTAAATGCATCTTTTGCTCCAGTAGACGAACTTAGCCAAACATTTCTTGTGCACAGGATATACTATTTTTTACTATTACTATTTTACTATTTTTTTTACTCTGTAATTACACAAGAGTGGTACACTTGATCTAAAGTATGCCTGTAACACTGAATAATAAATATTGTCTAGAATAAAACTTTCCAAACAACTGCTCTAAGAGAGCAACAAATTAAGCACCACATTAATCTGCCTTCTTCTTGATAGAAAGTTGTTTGTAGCAACTCATTCCTCATTAAATGATTCCTGATTATTCACCATTACACTGAAGATGTTACAACATTCAACTAACAAATATTCATAATGGTCCTATTTTTGCAATTTTTGCTGCTTATTTTATTTTTTGCTCTTAATCTGTTAGCATGAAATCCTATTGAACTGGCCATATATTGGCTTATACTACTCTATATTGAGTAATTAATCACTAACTCCCATAAACTATCAATAGAACCACAATAATCATAATATTTCACACCACGTCAGTCTCAGAAAATGATTGAATTATGAAGGGCTAATGCTAGGGATTCTACATTATTTTGTCATTTTAATGTTTCTCTCCTAAGCCATGGACAGCTTCATTGTAAACAATGTGCGCTACATTGCTGACAGCCTACAAGTTTTCTGATCTTCATCCCGACTAATACTGTTCAGAGTGGGATTTTTCTCTTTCCACTCATGTCTGCATTTTTGCAAGTGCTTCCTTCTGAGAAAGTAGTTACAGTAAGTATCGGGTGTAAAGCAAGTGACAGAGCAGTGCAGGTATGTTGTGTCAATCTCAAGGCAACCTTAAAAGCAGGAGGTGCAGGTCTTGCTTAAATCCCACTAAGACATTTTTGATGGCCTTCGTATTTCTTGAGTTTTGTATTGTTGATTTGTGTTAGTTTTAGTATCGATGTGTGTAAAGATAGTTTTATCTAACATTGATCTATTTATATTTACTGACAAAGTACAATCTTGTATCTTATAAGAAGGGTGTGACATACAAGGCACTCTCGTTCAGCTCGCTACTCAGCTCAGTCTTCACCACCAGTGATGCATTAGGAAGCTAACTTTAATATTATTAACATTTTAAATGTCAAGACATCATACCTCTAAACACAAGACCCTTGCAGTCACAGCAGTATATACTTAAGTCTTCTACCATTCACACCCACAACACATGTACTCTCAACTTATTGCAAGACGACTCCGTAAATTCCGCTATTCTTCTTTACACTTTGATGTTATGGCATAGTTTATTTTCTTAGAAATCTTATTATTGACCAACACAAGGTGATTGAAAACTAAGGTAAAACAAAACAATGCAAGGATATCAAAATATGTTAGACAAGAAAAGAAACAGTGTCATGTGCATTTGTTTACAGGCCCTAGAGCCATTACCCTTGTGGTGACCAAAATACTCTGTTCAATATTACTTTAATGTATTAGCTCGGCTCAGCTGGTCCAGTTTTAAATATTTGTAACTAATGTTGCATCGATACCAGTATCGGGCGGGGCTCCGATCATAAGCTATTAGTTTTAATAACTTTGTATAGCTTGCTGCCACACCTCCTCCAACAATGTTTTTGAAGAAAAGCTTCAAAGAAACTGACTGCACTGTCATTTGAAATGGCAGCCCTATTTTTAAATAGTCTAACGTCACTATTGGAAGGGAGCTTATATAAGGCGGACTTACTCTCACCGCGATTCCTGTTAGGGAATACCTATGGTGCAATCAGCAAATTGTGGTTGCCTAGCTCTTTACCAATTGTGTAGGAGATCAAAGGATGATTAATGAACCATGTCAAACTGTGCATGTTGTTAACACTACATTCATATGAACCTGCATACAAATAAGTTAAATTCTCATGAGTACCCTATCAAGAAAAAAAAAGTGTATGCATGAGGTCCGAATGGGCTCTATTTTAAAAAATAGAATTGTCCTGAAACTAATTTAGCATGAATTAAAGATGGATCAGAAGGACTGTATATGTAAAATGCCAGGTTATGAGAGCCTTAACCAAATATGTTAATGTGTAACTTATTCAAAATATGTTTTATTCATCATTATTTTAAATTCTAAATCATAGAATATATATTTACTACCCAGACCTCCCTGTTAATTTATATTAATTTTATATTTTTCAATAAATAAAGAAACGTGGAATATACCAACAATGAAACCAACAATGATTTTCTCCATGTAGATGAACTATGAATTAATCAGAAGTTTAATATTTTATTCAGGCAGCCTTTGTGCTGTACAGGGCAACCATCTGTCTCTTATTGTTTAGTCAACTGTGGCATGTGTGACTGAAGTAAAAGAGAAAGAGACTCCTTCCAACGCAGCTCTTTGCTGCTGCTCAGTGTCACTGCCACTCACTCGTCCGCCTGATGTGTTCTATCCCCTCCACCTCCATTAATGTCACTGTATTCTAACATACGTGCAAATGGAAACCTATACAGTGCCTCAAACTGGGCAAACAGGAAAACTCTTCATTTATGTTTTAGGTGTACATGGATGCTTAAAAGACAGAACAAGGGTGGTATTTCTTTGCATATTAGTAGGTTTGCATTCATAGATGTCTTTGAAACTATGCTTTAAAAGTTTTGTCATTTAATATCCTAGTCTACAACTGAACTTCACCAGTTGTTATCTAACTAGGCTGGCAAGGCCCCACAGTTGGTGAATGGAGATGTTTAAAACACACTGAGTGACAAGGTGCATAAGAGGTCAGCATTCTAGAGGGGCGACCAATTGGATCATGACCCATGAGGGACAGATATGGGCAGGGGATTTAGGCTGAAAGGTCACTTCGGGGTCAAGGAGTGTCTTGCATTCCAAACCCCTAATCCTTTCCCTGCTGTCTGGAACGCTGGCCTTCACCATTCAACACATCCATCCCCATATGCACAAAAACACACACACCTCCTGAATATGCCGTGTCTAAAACAAACTTACACCTTCTGCGTCCACATCGTTACTCAGCTATTTGCCTAGAGCAGAGAAAGTGTGGGCTTTAGGCGCCCTTTCACTCAATTTTCTGACCTTCCACTTAACCACCCACCTCCTACATGGCCATAGAGTTTCTCCTCTCCTGAGACACCAGAGAGCCTGGGATGTAGGTAATTTGTCAGGGGAACCCAATCCCCACTGTTCATGCTTAAATGTGTATGTGTATGTGTCAGCAGCCAAGCATATGCGTTCACTGGGGGCTTTCTCTGGGAATTTCTCAGCCTCTGTCGCCAGTTCAGGCAATCCCAGACTGCTCAGTGTCAGCGGCTGTGTAAGCAGTGACCATACTAGCAGCCGTGAACTGAAAGCCTGGGCATCCTGGTCACAGCAAACCGAGCCATTTATCAGCCTTATGTTAAATGCATGCCATCCAACACTGTGTAGCATTTAGTCCCCCCACTGAACATATATATCTTACATGCAGCACGGATGATTTTCAAAGCTAAACCTGTTGAGATTTAGTCCATGTATCCCAACTTACACTTAAAACCCACAAACACAGCAAAATAGGCCCTGCTTCAGGTTAGGCTGAAACTGTTTGTGTGCAGCAACATACACTAACCATCAAACTCTCACTGTTTGTGTTGGACCAGCACTCCTGCTGGGCTTTAGTTGAACCCCCCACCCCCTATCCACTCACTCACTTCCTATCCCACTATGCTATACCAAACAGAGCCAAATAAAACACAGGCTAACATAATGTAGCAGCATGTCAGCGGTGGCCCTGGAGCAAGTATGAAACATGACCCACTCTGTACCAGCCATTAGGAGGAGAGTCCAAGGAGCTACGGTTTCTTTTTAGCTGCACGGCCCTTATGTTACCCAGTGCAGAGCCTGTACATGTCTGCTAGCAGCAGATTGAGTGATGTATCCTGTGTGGCTTTGGTGTGTTCAGAAGACCAGAGGGAAGTCCCGCTGGGGACTGTTTTTCTCTTGGCCCATAAGCCACTGCACTTTATCAGTTTCTTCAGTGGGAAAGGCCTGCTATTAGATCTCAAAATTTCACTGAGATTACACAGAAGCAAAATCAGGAAATACTGGTAAAGGTACAAAATGAGTCCAAAAAAGTGTTTTTCTTTTTGTTGTTGTTGTTTTTTAGAAAATATTGACATAGGTTAGTTACACGGATTGAAAAAAGTGCATGTTTATATTATTAAAGATAACAATTACTTTGTTGTCTAAGAACTCCCAGTGTCTTTTGGGTATTTTCGTTAATCACATAATTTATTGAAATTTAAATTATTTATTAAATCCAAGCAAAATAAGTTATTAGCCTGTTTGTGGAACAAGCAGTCTTATTTAAAGAGCAAATTAAAGAGATTTGTAAAACATTTTGACATGTACTGGATTTTTGCTTAAATAGTAACCTGTGAACTTCACAGAATATTTGCCTTGGAGACAGAGTTAAATGGATCATAAGCACATAGGCAAAACACATAGTCTGACTCAGTTCCTGGGCTCATATGCAGGACAAGGATACAGATTAAGTGAAGGAAAGAAATAACTAGGCTTCCCTTGCGTTGATGGTGACTCTCAAACTTGAGAGGCATATACAGTAGGGAATTTCTCATGCCTCAACAGGAAGCTGGGATCCCTTCTCCTCTTTGTAAAAAGAAATTCAGCTGACAAACGCAAACATCAAAAACTTGTTAATCTTAAACAATGCAAAGTGAGGATTTTTTTTTTCGGTGCGTGATGATGGTTGCAGAACCTCTGCCAGGGGGCTACAGAGTTGACGGTTGCTGAGGCTATGCATCAGAAGTATATATTGGCCTTCAGTTTTTGGTTTTCCTGGATAGGGTTAACTTCTTTCCAAATCTCAAATCTATTAAATGTTCTAATTAGTGACTTCCAGGATCTCTATGTATTTATCACCCCATTATCTTTGATCTGGTTTCCAATACTTACTGAATAAAATTATCTTTACAGCATGGTAGTTTCACTCATGTGACATTATAGAAATGTTTTTGTGTGGTAATGTAAAGTCTTAGTTTCTAATGGTCATTACAGCAGAATGCCGTCTTCTACGGGTTGATCACCCATAAACCTGTGATCCAACGTCACCAAAGGTTTTAATTATAATATTTTTAAAGGCAATTAAGTTTATGTTCTTTAGTTTCCTTAAGTTTATTGTTTTCATTGTATAAAGTCCCACCCTTCATATTTAACAACTTCTTTTGTTTTTCAAATGTCTAAGTCCCAATAAATTATTTTGAGGTTTCTGTTTGTAATTAACTAAGATTGGAAGCCACTGAATTAATCCACTGTAAGGCATTAAAGGAGCAAATGGAAACCTTAAATTGAATGATGGATTTTGTGTTTTTTTTAAGGTATAGCATGGTAAATAGAGAAAGCTGATTTGATAAAAACCATTGAAGGAGATCTTGAGTAAAGCTGAAACTTCAAATTTGAAACTGATTAAAAGTAACGTCATGTCATTGGGGAATATTGCATACGAAAAAAAAGGACACAGAACTTGATATGAGGCTTAATAATAAAACAGACCTACTTCACTGAAAAGAGCATCTGAATATGAGAAATTTTACAATCTGGCAGTAACTGGGGTCTTCAACCAGACATTTATGAAGAGTGTGAAGATTTCTGAATAGAAACAGCTGGCCTTGGACACCAAGAACCAATTCTGAAATTAGTTGGACAGAAAATAGGGGAGAAAAGCAGGAGAGATCACCACAGACTGAGCTGTGGCAAAGCTTTGACACGTGGAGCCTTTTTCTAGCTTTAGGGGTTGAAACATTGCTGCATGAAGTGAAGGGGAAGCTTTAGAAGGAAAATAAGGAAGAATAATCGAGAGAAATGGAACATGAGCCAGAGCAGGCGAGGAGAGTTGGTTTACAGTGCAATCAGCATTAAGGAAATTGGTTTGCACTAGCTCTTTGAGTAGAGAGAGGTGATTGATTCTAAGTTGGGCTAGCAGGAAGGAAGTGGAGAAATTAGCAGCAGGCCTGGGCACTGAGAGCTGTCAACTACTTCCTAGTCAATCTAGGAGTGTGAGTTACCCTGCATCCACGGGCAGACCTGTATACTTTCATTGTTAGAATTATCCTCATACTTTATCTGCACAGAATTCAGAATATTTTCAAAACTATTTTCAAGTCCTTCATTTGGCCCCTTTCTTGTGTGCCTGTGCACACAAGCCTTCAACAGAACTTCATAACAGCACAGCAGAGTCTCCAGGGTGCTTTGTCAAAACTTGGCTCAATGGTTGCCAACAGTGTAGCCATGTCAAGCCCCTGACAATAGCAGTAGTAGCATACAGGCACTGTAATTAACCACGTCAACAGAGGACAGATGCATGGGGCAGAAGATACAAAGATGCCCTTGATACTAGAGTGTCGCGTTGACAGCATTTCCTTTGACAGCTTCATCTCGTAGGCCACCACAGAAACCCTTACGTCTCCTGACATGTGCTTTACTCATCCCTGCCATGATTCTATGTTTCCTCAACATGACGAGAAAGAGACATTGAAAGGAAAGAAGGCAAAGATATTATGATCAACAGTTAAGGCTTGTAATAGAAGAAAAAAAAGAAAAAAGGAAATTGTAGGCTCAAAATATTAGCTTACTATTGCTAATTGAGGACTTAAAGACAAGATTAACCAGATTAGGGTTAGGGTTGAATTTTATTTATCTCTGGTAAAGGAATTATTCCAAATAACACTATAACATGTTACAACAAAATTTAAATCAATTCTAAATTTAAACAACATTTTGGTGGCTGTGGCATTTTTTTCAGTGCTAACCACAACTTGGTGCAAAATATCTAGTAAAGCACATTTCATAGATAAAACGTGCCTTAAATATTCTATACATCCATTGTAATTAAACCTTGTGTCTACTGTATTGTAGGCCTACTGTGTTTTTAAATGTGAATATGTTTAAAGCACAGACTGCAAGATGATTACGTCTACCACTGAGTACTAAAAAATATTTTGACAAAAGGTTTTCCTTAAAGTTGTTAATGTATCCAATTTGAAAAAACTGCAACAATCCAGAGTAAAATTTATACTCACCATTGCAATTTGTACAGTGTACACATTTTATTTTCTTTTTTTTTCATTTAATGTTACTTCAACCAGCTGGAACAATTACAATACAAAAATATGTACATTGTAATCTCCCAGCTATGTCATGTATACAGAAATGATGGCATCCTTATGTGCAGTCTGCTCTCTAATCAGTAAAATGGTTTGGCCATTTATGCATTTTTAAACTTTAAAAAAATGTGTCATGATAACCTGATGAAGTCCGGAGCACAAAATTGGACTAAGGTGGCTGCCAGCTGAGTCTGTATGCTTTGACTGCCGTCAACGTAAATACTTTCACCCCTTTTGATTTTCATTTTGCTTTTTCATTTGCTGCTCCAACTACACAAAGTGTCTACATATAGGTACAGATTAGGTACAGTAAAGATTACTGTATAGAAAAGCATGAATCAATCAGGTAAAGAAGAAAATAGAAAAGGCGAGACCTTGCTGCCTAAGCTGCTGGTTCTGCATTTGTTGCACTTCTTTGTGCTACGATCCAAACTGCTAAAGGAAGTGGTGTGAAATAGCACCATTAAACAGTGCAGCAGGTGACTATCATGCAAACTTTTACAAATAATTATGAAGAGATATTGTTGTCTAGCAGCTCAGCTAATCTTTTTGGTTATCACCCCAGCTGTTTGGGTATCAGATATGATGTTCTCATCCCAAGTATTGTTTGAGCCTGTACATCTAAACAAAGATATTAATAAAGCAACTTCTTCTAAACAAGATAAATGCAATGAGAGTTCATTATATTGCCTTTTATGTATTTGAGAAAAGTTGAAAGTTTCGTCAATAGGTATTCCAAATTTATATGAGCCTCAGTTCTGGTTTAATTTGGATGATCAACTTCCCAGTCACTTTAAGTATTCCAAGTAAAGTATTTTGTGCTGTGCAGGTATGTAGGCTACAGTTTCATGGCCTGTCAATAGTTTTCAAATCTCTTCTCAAATATTCCATAGCTGGTCAGAAATGCTTTGGTGAAACTTACCTTGTTTGGACTGGGGAAGTGGACATGTTATCAATAATATTCTATTTGAGAAGTCATGAATGTCACACCATTCCTGCCAAACTATTTGACTGAACATTTAAAGCAGCTTAAAAAAATCAATTAAAAGATCATACATCTACAGCTTTAACAAATTTCTGGATTTTTTAATATAAAAACTATGAATGATATCACTTAGCAGGAACTGCTCTAAGCGCTTGAGATTCCAAGTTTCAAGGGCTGAATGTGCTTTGCAACAATTGCTGTGTGTAGATTAACAGAAGGAAAACAATAGAGTTATCATCTTTTCAATATTCTTTTATTTATCTTTTGGAAGACAATGATGTTTTCATTTTCAGCCATTGCACAGCATACTTTTAGTTTTTCACATGACTGTCAAAATGATAGAAAAGTAAATCTGCTTTAACCATTATGGTAAAAAGTAAAACAGGATCAATTACTCAAATAGTGCCCCATATTTAAGCATACCAGAATATCACATAATGAATGTGTTTATGGAGGTTGTGTGGCAAAAGGCCAAATTACATTTTTTTGAAATTGGGGATCCTTGAAAGACAAGTTGAGTGAGACCAGCTTAGTAAAAGAAAGGTGGCCATCACAAAGGAGCCCATTTTTTACAGAGCACTCTGGTACTTTCAGACAGGATTGAGTTAATGTCCCTCTCCTCCCTCCGATCCTCTCATCCCTTTGCTGCCCCTCCTTTTTTACCATGACTGGCTGGCTTGATTTATCTAATGGAAGGAATTTTGTGAAGAGCTCTGGCTCTGGTGGTATCCTTATACTGTAACCTTTTCCCCCCACCAGATGTTCCTCTCTCAAAACATGGTAACGATCACCCCCTCAAATCCCCCAGACAAACATATCAAGTGGTCTATACATGTTTACGTGAGCAGCCGCTTCCACAAGCGTAACTAAGTTACAGAAGTGCTGGTGGTTTTAGAGAAGAAAAGCAAGAAAGAGAAATATTGGAATGACCGATGCTTTGAGTTAAACTGTTAATTAAGTTCTAATCATCTGGGCCTACATTTCCTTTTACCTGCTTTTATAATTCAGTATTGTGCATTCCAGCCAGATAAAATTTGCTGGAAAGTGCTATCCAGGCTGCTTTTATCAGAAAAATTAACTTATAATTCAGGTTCTTCTAATCAGCCGCAGGAGTCATTATTTGTTGCTAAGTATAAGAAAATTACAGTTCTTAAAACGTAAGAGCTAAATGAAAAGTTAAACTTTTTTTTTAAGGTTATTATTACAAATACTACCTATTATTTCACTTTTCTTAGGAAGATGTTATATTAAAACAGTTTCCAGAAACATAAAAAAAAATCCCACAGTGGGGATCTAACAAGTAGTGGGGCAGTGTTTTCATTATAAACGGATTTCAAAAATTCAAAACTACTCAAGTTTAAAATACTATAATAATTCAATACAATGCAGCATTACTAAATATTAATTTTCTACACTTTCACGTGATACAGATAAGTCTGTCCCTGTTTGTCTCCTGATGTAATTTCAAAACCTCTCCAACACTTGTTCTCAACTCTGTGTCCTCAGTACCAAGTGTCTTGAGTGTTTCCCTGCTGCATACCTGACTCGAATGAATGGAGGATTACCAGCCTTTAGCAGCACTTGGTGGCGTGCAAAGGAGGAAATGCAATGATTGTAATCAGGTATACTGGAGCAGAGACAGGGAAAAACATTAAGGACCGTAGGCCCTGAGGTAGGCCCAGCAGAGTGAAAAGATGCTGCATTGCAGCGAGTAGCAATTGTTTACCACACCAATAAAAGAGCATACAAATAAAAAAGAAATCTTATCATTAGATTCCCTGTGGAAAATAAAATAATGGCAGAGTAAAAAAAAAGGAAATAAGAGCAAAACATTGATAATCCATCTATTGTCTAATTTTTAGTGCTAACAATGCTAATATTTGTTGTTGGTCTAGAAGCTTGGGTTTTCATAGTTGGTTTTCATTGGTCTGTAGAACATTTGAACATCTCTAGTATAAAAATAGGCATCCACCAGAAAGTCAACTTGTCAGTAAGTCAACTTAATTAAGCTGAGTCGACTCACATTAAGACAACTTGAGAGTTTCCTGAGCCTACGCCACTCTCGGATGATGAGGACCTGCATGCATGCAAAACTGGTCTCTTATTGGATTATGCAATGGGCTTAGAAAAGCACACTATGCAGTAAGGAATAAAAGCTGGGTTAGACCTAACTGATATAACCAATACCATTACTACAGCAAGTTGTACTGAAAGTAATTTTAGGCCACATATTATAATTTAATAATATGCCTTACCATGGCGGCGCTACAAGGCAGCGGCCAAGAACAACTCTCACAATTTCACGGAATAGGCCACTTAAAACGCTACAAACCAGTCATCAAACCCGAATCTATGATCGCCAACGCCTGCTGGAGCTACAGTCACACAATGTTTTAAATACAGACATTTTTGACCACTTAAAAAGCTGCAGAGTGCTATGGACGGATGTAAACAAAACAACAGCGGGATCACTTAACAGGCCAGGCAGGAGGAAGAGATGCACGAGACAGAGGAAGCGAGGCTGCAGAGGAGTGGCTAACGGCGAAGTTAAGGAGAAATCCCCACAAACCACCGCTTCCATCAGTCCTGCTCTCCAACATCCACTCGTTGGATAATGAAATAGATCATCTCCGCCCCAACTTCGGTTCTTCAGATCATCTCTCAGTCATGCTTATCCCTAAATATAAGCCCCAGCCGATCAGGGCTAAACCAACAGTCAAAGAGGTCCGAGTGTGGTCTGAGGGCACCATGGAGAAACTCTAAGACTGTTTTGAATACTCTAACTGGAAAATCTTTAAGGCTGCAGCAACATATGACAACTTATTAAATAAAGATGAGTATGCCATGACTGTGTCAGCCTACATTACCAAATGCATTGAGGCCGTCAGCATCAAAAAGAAAATCACCACCTGGGCCAACCAATGACCCTGGATGAATGGAGAGGTTCGGAAATCGCTAAAAGCACAGAATTCAGCTTTCATGTCTGGTGATAAAGAGGCACTGAGAACAGCGTGTGCCAACCTAAACCGTGCCATTCGATCAGCGAAGCAGAATCACAGCCAGAAGATCCAGGATCCTTTCCACTATGCCAGCAACACCAGGAGGATATGGTAAGGCATTCAGGTGTTCACAGACTACAACACACCCTCATCTTCAACAAAAACTGACTTCCAAATGAACTGAACAGCTTCTTTGGAAGGTTTGAGGCACTAACAGCTCTCCAGTATTGAGAGCAGTTCCACACCAGGGGGAGGCACTAAACCTGCACGTAGCTGAAATGAGGAAAATTCTGAGAAGAGTCAACCCAAGGAAGGCCCCAGGGCCTGATAACATACCTGTGTATAATGAGTGTGCAGATCAGACATTTTTAACACCTTGCTTGTCCGATCCGTAGTGCCAGCATGCTTCAAGTCTGCCACCATCATTCCGGTCACAAAGAAGCCTCAGGTCACCTCACTAAATGATTACCGGCCTGTTGCACTGACTCCAATCATGATGAAGTGCTTCGAAAGGCTGGTTAAAGAGCACATTGTCTCCAGTCTGCTGCCAACATTCGACCTGTTACAGTTCGCCTACCGGCGGAACTGCTCCACTGAGGACACCATCTCTGCTGCTCTCCACCTGAGCCAGTTACACCTGGAGGCGAAGAACACCCATGTCCGGCTGTTCCTGGACTTCAGTTTAGCTTTCAACATCATCATCCCACAGCATCTGATGGGCAAACTGAAACAGCTAGGATTCAATACACCCCTATGCAATTGGCTGCTAGACTTCCTCAAAGACAGACCTCACCTTCTGATCAGCTGTCTCAATATGTGGTTTGGAGGCTGCAGCGTCTCAGACTGAGAAGAGTGGTGAGAACAGCAGAGAGGATCATCGGGGCTCCTCTTCCATCCATTAAAGACATTTAATCCCAGCGCTGCGTGTCCCAAGCCTTTAACATCATCAATGACCCCTCACACCACCAACATGGACTGTTCTCCCTGCTGCCCTCTGGAAAGAGACTTCAAAGAATCCGATGCAGGTCCAGCAGATTCCAGAACAGTTTCTTCCCCACTGCCATTGTAATGCTGAATGTTGTATAAAATGAGGTTATAGAAAAAAACCAAAAAAAAAACCTGAATGTTGGAACTGTAACTAATATACAGTCGTATGTTTACATCATCACTACTGCTTACCTTAATCACAGCTGCACTTTAAAAAATGAAAATGTCTTGAGAACTGTACTGAACGAAATTTCTTTTTCTATAAACTCTGACAAAGTCTGTCTAAGTATAAGTCTGTAAGTCTAATAATATTAATTGGCAATCTGAAATCTTTCAAAGATGCTTGTGTAGGTTCAGTCCTGTACTATTGGTGTGCAAACATTGATTTATTAATTAAGGAAAGACTACTTGTTCACCCAGAGTTCTTTAGTCACACAAGCCACTGCATGCATGCAGTTGTTACATTTGATTGTATTTCTATATTGAGTAAAAATTACATGTCCTCTTTAGTGATAAAACAGGACTGGCAGGAGAGATAAAAACATCATGATGACAATGATGGTCCTGAAGAGGATGATGGAGGAGTAAGCTATGTCAGGGCCCTGGCAGCTTTAAATGCCTCAGCCAATATTTGTCACATTCAGCGTGCATGAATTCTTGATTTGATGTGCCTTAATTGATTCGGGGCTGCTTGTCCCTGTCTGCCTGTCTGCCCTTTTTCACTCACTATAGTTTTTTTTTTTTTTTTTTTTTTTACAATATATCCTTACATTAAACTACATTCTAATACTATTTCACATCAAGGAGCATACAGAGGAAGCAGACTACAGTGAACATAGAAGAGGAGGAAGAGCAGCCGGCAATGTTGCCCTCTTGTGACCTCCTTCATGATATAGTGAGCCTCCAAATGGTAGACATGATGGTGGATCAAATGCTTCAAAGTGAGTCAGGCAAAGACAAAAACATGCCTCATACATGATGGACTGTGTTTTTTAGCAGCAAAAATCCATGTTGAAGCTACCATGATACCCAGGCCTTTGATCACAGACCTAACACATGTTGCATCATATAACCAAGAGGGAAATGGAGGGGTGTGGCTTTCTTAAAGTAGCTAGATATCGTAAGGTGATACTTTGTTTTTAATCTTAGTTCAATATCTGTAAATGTTATTTTTTCAGTAAAGAGAAATGCTAGGTATTCGTGAATTATTATTTTTTGTATATTTGGTAAAATTTGTATTTATGGGTTTACAGATTAGGTTTTTCATTTTTGGTAAAACTATCAATTTAACTCAATATGTCCTGTTACCATGGCATTATTGCCAAGGGTAGTCATTGTATTTTACCTACTTTGTGTGGGGGTGTGTGTATGTGTGTGTGTTTTCATAGCAGAATTGTTGCCTCACATTTACCTTGGTTTTTCTCAAAATGAGCCCTGCCAATCATTGCCAAAATTGATTTTATCGTCCTTTTTTTAATTCATGGAAGAAGTATGCACTGTTTTGAGTGGGTTCCACTACAAGTGATGCCCTTCTCTTCTTTTTCATCCTTGGACTGTGAATGGTGAAAAAGTGAAAGGAATGGATAAAGACTTCCATCAGAAGGACTGATTGCAATCACAGACCTTTTGTAGAAGAACACTGATGTGTTTAAGAAAGGATGTGTCTATTGATCATCATATGGTGATCATTTATTCACCACATTAGAGACGTTTGCATGCACAGTATTTGGAATAAAAGGATAAGGGGAAAAAAATGTGTCATGTAAGCACCGCATTTGGAATATTGTCATTGGACTTAGCTCAGTAGAAATAAAATTATATTATGATTTAAAGAGGTGGTAAGGCAAGACAGGGGAAACCTCTACCTCTAATTTACTACTTGGGGCTATAGATTCTGAGTTTCCAAATCCAAGCAAAGCCTGGAGAGTTGTATAATTTTACCAAAGGATATTACATTCTAAAGGACAGTACTGTCTATGGATAGTAGGAACGGTAGAGGAAAATGTAAATAAGGTATACATTATTTTAATTTAACTTTCTTCATCTGTTTTCAAAACGGATTTATTTATAAAATTATTTTATATTAAACTGTTGTCAATTCTTCAGTTTGCCAATCACCTATGCATCCATTCATTAGTCAAAATGTTAATAGATTACATTTTCAAATCTTCCATTCAACAGAAACATGTGGCATAAAAGTATAGAGAATGAATGTATATTTGCACCTTTCCTAGAGAAATGTGTGTTGGAATGCTTGAAAGTTTCTTTTATCTGTTAAAAACAGTTATGATTGTAGGGAACAGGTTATCTAATTTTCCATCCAACCATTAATCCATTTTCTCCCACTTATTCCTGTCAGGGTCGTGCTGGGGCAGGTGCCTGTCTCCAGCAGTCTATGGGCGAGACGCGGGGTACACCCTGGAAGGGTCGCCAGTCTGTTGCAGGACAACACAGAGACACACAATGACAAACAATCACACCTAAGGGCAATCTAGAGAAGCCAATTAACCTTACAGTCATGTTTTTGGACTGTGGGAGGAAGCCAGAGTACTCGGAGAAAACTCATGCATGCACAGGGAAAACATTCAATCTCCTTGCAGAAAGACCCCGGGCCAGGAATCAAACCCAGAACCTTCTTGCTGCCATGCTAATGTTTTAATCTAGTCTTATTAGGTACAGTGAGGCAAATGAAAATAATTATTTTTTTATTGTTATTTTTTCTTTTTCTTAAGCAAAATGCACAGAGCATGTCAAGTTAAAATTTAAATGCATACTTGATATATTTTAAATTGGTTGCTGCTGATATCCTGCTATACTACTAAGACTTCTTTGATGGGTGATAAAAGCCTGAGAAAAACTTCTTCCAGGCAAAAATGTAATCATAGTGCTAGGACTTGTCATTTTATTTAGAAAAGGACAGCACTGTGTTCCCACCCTGCTCCACTCCAACCATGTACATTATGCTGCTGTGCTGATGTCACATTGATTATGCTGATTTTAAGCTGCTTTTGTTTGTCCCTTGCTTTCTCCCATCAGTCATCTGTCCATGGAGACGAGCAGAAGTCACACTAAAAGCTCTCTTTTTCATGTATTCTGCATTTTGAGGTTGTGCGGCAGATAACACTCCCCCACTAGAGGCTAAGGCGACTTCCCCTTTTCCATTGTATTCCAGTATATTAATTGCTTTTTAATGTTTCCCTTCTCTCCTGAAAGTTGCTGCATATGAACAAATCAACAACAATAAAGTTCTTTTTGCTGCCGCTGGCCCCAGTTAGGACTAAAAGGGTATCCAGTCACTGAATAATCCATGTAGGGTGCATTGGAATGAAGGCTTCAAGCTGGTAAAAGAGGAGTTGGAACAGGGGGCCATTTGGCTTTCTTTTTGCTTTGTCCCAAGCGTCTTCAGCTCCCAGCTGTGGGCTTGTCACAGAATGGGTTTATGGTGCAAGCAAAGATGAAAAGCTATAATAGTAATCTGACTAATCCAGCAAACCCAATGAGGCATTGTGACATTCCACATCCCTCTTGAGCCACAACTTCAGAAAAAATTAGAGCCTTTAGCATTTATTATTAATCTTGAAAATGGTTAATAGCTTTTTAGAGAAAGGGGTATAATCTATTATGCCTGAAACTCAGGAAAACAAAATATACCATATGCATGTAAACATCACATTTTCAAGAAGGAAAATACAAATCTTTACTAATTTGTTATAATACTGTTTTTACATTTTCTTACAGATACTTAAAAATGTCTGTTGGAATATACATAGTTTTTTTTCTATTTTACTTTATCTTATTTATTTTACTGGTTCTTATTTTACTGTATGCATACTATGTACATGTTTTGTCAAAACAAAAAGTTCAGCACCTATAAATATATGGCCCAATTCACATTTTGTGAAATTGTAATCATAGGTTGTTGTTGTTTTTTTTTTCAGGAGTATTGGGGTGCAGTATTGGGGGGGCGTGGGGGGGTATTGGTTATTTGACCAACTAAAATGGTGTATAACTGTGAAGTGAAGTAAAAAAAGAAACATAGTTTTTTATGTAATCTTTTATAATAAAAATCTGAAAGGTATTGCTTGTGTTTGTTGTTCATAGATACCCCTAAATATACACCCATGCAAATGATTACCTTTAGAGAGTACAGGTACCAAATAGTCTTGCTGCATGTAATCTATCAGCAAATGGCATTAGGTGGAAAAAGGAATACAGCTGGTAGGTGAAGGAAAGAGATGCAGAGATGTCATTGTTAAAAGAAAATAAAGATGTCTTGACTACAATTGACATTCTTCAAACATGGAAAAAAAAAACATTTTAATAAGATGAAACAAAAAAATGACCTATGAAAAACATGGTCGCAAGTCACATATAAAAGATTCTTCTAACAACTTTCTTACATGAAAAGATGGAATTAGGAGTGGCATTACAGTGACGATTCTCTTTAGCACGCCTAGGGAAAGTGGAGCTATTACAGTAAAATTCAGGAAGAGATCCTGCTACTGCCAAGACCTGAGACTATTTTGCAAAGAGGAATTTAGTGGGAAATAAGTCTCTAAACCCATTGTAAATGCAATTGTAGGAAACCATAATTAGGTGTTGTCTTTTGTCAAAAAGTGTGACTAAAGTTGGTACCAGTCCTTGAAAAGCTTTATAGAAAATTGTTCCAATGCATGGATCTATGAATTGATGAACGCATGAGAATATAAATCACAGTTGTTAGTAAGAGATCTATACCCTGTTATGAAACTTTATCCACCATAACAGATGCAACCAAGATATAAGAGGGTGAATCAAATATATACAAATATCACAGTAATCCAACAGAGGCAGGACTGTCATTGAAATAATATGCTTCCTTGGAATAAAAAAAAAAAAAAGAAAAGATCCATTTCTGAAGAAAACTTCAAATTATTTTCTGTTTCCACCTGGATCTCCGCTATTTTTCGCCCTCATGTCCCTCCGTAGTCATACAAACTATCTAGTATCTAGATTAGTTTGTGATTGTCTCTCTTGCGTTGTGGCATAGAATAACAAAGCGCAGACCACGCTTCAATATTGGGCATAAATCAAAAACATCTGAGACAAGCTCACTGCAACACACTGCTGTGGGAGTATCACCAGCTCTTTAGAATCCAGGCTTCAGGCGGTTGAACATCTCTGAGTTAAAGTAGACCCAATTGTTAAGCCAACAAGACCAGGGACACCTCCCCATAGTTGTCCTCCAAAAGTGCCTGAGTAGTCAGGTGATTGGGTAATGGTACGCAGAAAGAAGAAGTCGTGGATATCTGCCCAATGGTCACCAACCGACTTTCCCCGCTCAGTGATGCACCGACTGAAAAGCCCACTCTGGTAATTGGCAGCTCCATAGTCAGAAACGTGGCATTAGAGACACCAGAAACCATAACCAAATGTTTGCCAGGGGCCAGAACGAGCAACATCAAATCTTACCTGAAACTGCTGGTAAAGTTATATACAGTAAGATTGTTATTCACGCTGGCGGTAATGACACCCGGTTACACTGATCGGAGGTCACTAAAATTAGTGTTGCTTCGGTATTCAAGTTTGCCAAAACAATGTCAATTCAATTAAATTTATTTGTATAGCGCCAATTCACATAACATGTCATCTAACATTAATAATTGGGACTCCTTTTGGGGAAAGCCTGGTCTGATTCAGAGAGACGGCGTACATCCCACTTCGGATGGTGCAGCTCTTCTTTCTAGGAATCTGGCCACATTTATTAGTCCTCCAAAACACTGACAACCCAGGGTGAAGAACAGTAAGCAGAATCGTACTTGAACACACCTCTCTGCAACTTCTCTAATGTTATCCACTCATTACTCCATCCAGACAGTGTCTTGCCCATGACCAAAATCAGAATATTAGAAAAAATTCCCAAAGAAGTAAATCATTATAATCTAATTAAAACAAAAGTAACTCAATTTGGGGAAAAAGTTAAAACTATTAATTGTGGTTAAGATCTCTTTCTTCAAAAAGTCTGCAAGTTAATGACTTGATTTGTGATTACCTTACAGAAACTTGGCTGCAGCAAGAGAATTATGTGAACATAAATGAGGCAAATCCTTCTAGTTATTTAAATTTTCAAATACCCAGAAATTCTGGGCGAGGAGGAGGAGCAGCAACAATATTTCAGTCTAACTTACTGATTACTCCAAAGGCAGTTAATAATTACAACTTTTTTGAACATTTAACCCTTAGTTTCCCTCATCCAAATTGCAATCCCAGAAAACCTCTTCTTTTTGTATCTTTTAATCGTCGACCAGGTCCTTACTGTAAACTTTTAGATGTCTAAGGCTGAAAAAACAAATAAATACAGCTCAGAAAAGGCACCAAGGCTTATTTTAGCTTGAAAAGCAGCAGTTTCACAATCTTTTATAGATTTTTATGTTTTTATAGTTGTAAAAATACTACATTTTGGTTTTATACACTGATTCTGATTTTGTGGCCATAAAAATACTTCAGTGTTATTCTATGGGTCAAATACTAAAGCACAGCATAGCAAAAGCATTTGGCACGATTTGGCACATTTGAAGATTTTTGGAGACGCTGGTGACATCAAAATTTCAACGCCCCACAGCTCTGGAAATGTTTTAGCTAGAGGTCTGAAATTTTCTGCATTTGTGGTTGATATGATGTAGAGCAAATGTAATACAATGAAACATGCCTTTTCTCAAGCATGTCTTTATTACTGCTGTTCTAAAAAGACCTATAATTTTCGAGAATAACAAAACAACAACTTTAAATCATGTTTGAACTAATGCAGCTTGGTCTGTGTTCTACTCACCCAATTTACATTTTTATATTCAGAAACTAGAGGGTGTTAGCTTTCAAAAACGTATTGCACATGTAATCTGGGCTTACAGTTCCTAAGTTATTTGCTTTTCTATTTGGGTATGCAAAATAGGTGAGAATTTCCCAAAATGAGGTGCATGTTTTAATACAGCAAAAAAAAATGTGGAAATAAATATACAGAATTAATATCCCTTCCTTGGTTGGGGACCCTAGGCAATATTTCTACCCAGGGACCCCAAATGGCTAGCACTGCCCCTGGTCTTACCTTTTATCTGAAAATATGTCAAAGGCATTGTGGTGGCATCAAGTTCTCTTTGGATGTGTTTGGATCGATACTCAAAAAAGTATCGATACTGAAATGTTGTATCCGGATACAATACTCATTTTCAAAAGTATCGATACAGCCATCTAAAGTGCAGAATAGTGGAAAATGCACTTTCTGAACACTGTGTGATTGAATAATTCTGTGCATTTTTCAGTTTCAGACTGAAAAACATCTGCAAATCATAGCCAAGGAAGGAACACTTAATCTTTATTTTGTAAGTTTTTTATCAAGCTTGCTTAATATTTTGCACAGCATACAACCTCAAAATATTATTCTCATTGTTTTTTATTTATTTATTGTATTTTCTTAGTAATGAAAATATTTCTGTTGAATTTTAGAGTCTTTGTTTTTATTCTTGTGGCATCGAAAAGGGTATCGAGTATCGAATATTTTACTTAGTATCGGTATCGAGTTGAAAAGTTTAGTATCGTGACAACACTACTTTGTGATCACACAAATTGTTACTTCTTTACCTTCTGTCAACTTCTTCCACCTTTTATAAAAACAGAAAAAAGAATGTGGTGAAATACCAATGTGCTGCACACCTTCTATGATTTAGAAAACTAAATTAATGCCTTATCTCTGTTTATGCATAATTTTGTCTCAGAGGTATTATTTCTGATACAATGACATCAAATTTCCTGCAACAATCAAACATGATGATCAGCTTTTGGCTGGCCCATAACACACTCTTAGATTCCTGCCTTCAGATTGCATCAGAGACAGGAGCTCTCAATGTTGAAGCTGCTCCTTCATGAACATGACACTGCAATGTTATTCCTGAATTTGATGACAGTATTATTATTTTCAGTAAGCATTGATGACACTCATCTAATAATATCTGCTGGTTGTTTGGAATATTTAGAGCTTAGTTTAATCCATTTGCTGAGAGGTTCTCCCTCAGCATACAACTCTTGAAATGTGTAGCAGGAGTACATTCAGTAGCAATGTCATAGCAATATTGTATTTGATTAAGAGCCACGTTTTTATTTAGACATATAATTCTTTTAAAATAAATCTAAATCTCCTTTTGATTACATTTATCATAAATCATTGCCATTGACTGCATCCTTATCATTTACTGTAATAAGCTTGTGGTGATTCTATTATATAGATGCTGGCCTGCAATTTGGCCATAGAAGTTAGTTTTCTTGAGAAAGCCCTGGTTGTTTTCATGCAAACCCAAGCTTTAATATTGCATTGAGTGAGAAACATTGGGTGCAGAGGCAAGTGTTTGGAGCTTGAGTTACAGGGCCAGCATCTGCCATCCGGCCATCAGGCCCTCATATCCATCACTGGCCAATGGCATGGTGCAGCACAACGTTTGTAAAAACACCCAGAGGAAATGGAGTCTCTGGGCCAGACAAGAATAAAATTAGCTTGATGACTAAGTTCCTCCTCGGGTCCCAGTGGGAAAAGAACTCTGCCATTTGTTTTCATTACTTCCCTTGGCTGCATGAGGGAGGACAACGTGTGTGACTAGGTTTGTGTGTATATTTTGGTTGAGGCTAACGGGTTGTAGTGTATGTATTTCCCTCTTCGTAACCCTACAAAGAAAGAGGGAAACCATATACAGACCCTCAAAATTGCACTTTTTGTGACTTCCAGTCTTGTGTGGGTTTAATCAAACATATTCACTCATAAAGGCACCACTTTGATTCCAAACCTCAGCCTGTGTTTCATATTAGTGCTCGGTTCATGGAGGTGACATTACTGTTTGGAACTGTTCCATCACCCCTCATGGCATACTATATTGGCTTTGGCCACTTTATTGCATTTGCCTCAGAATATCTAATAAACACACAAAGGTTATAAAAATTGATCTGCTCACAAATGTGTTTTCATTCATTACTGACGCAGTGACCTAAGCCAAGTTTTTCTAAAGTAGATGTATCTTACTTTGAACAGCTTCTTTTATGCTAAAACACAAACATGGTATAAGGAATCAACAACAATTTTATGTAAAAGAAATTAAAATACCTTAAGTAATTGGTAGGATAGTCAAATTTATGTTTATTTGTTATTTTCTTTCTTTTGTATGATCTTTTATCATTTTTTTTAAATGCTAAGATTTGTTTTGTTATCAATACAAAGATTTTCACACCTAAATTAAGGAATATAGAACACCATAAAGGTGCTGACAGTCATCAAGATCTAGAATTATTATTAATCACAATAACTTCTCCTAAATATCTGCTGATCAAGAATTAAAGAAACTAGAAATAAGAGAGATTAAACAAGTATAGTTTAATGATTCTACACTTAAAGAAAACACAGAGAATGTTATAGAGATGAGAAATTTAATGTAGAAACAGATTTATGCAAAAATCATATAAAAGCATTGAGTTCTGACTACCACCTAATTTGGCTTCTTCATCAATCAGCTGGACAAAATGTGTTGCTTTCTTTCTTATGAATGTCTACCTGGGTCTTGTAAATAGGCTCTACTCTGATGTAGGCAGCCAGAGAATAGACAAAAAAATAGATTCCTCCAAGAGCTGATCAACCAATCAAAGCTTTACTTGTGAAATCTGTAAGCTTACACAATCTAAAAGAATAGTGGATTTTATTCTCTGGAGGATAGAGATAGAATACTGTAAACAATTTATCCTGGGAGATTAAGGTTGTATTCTGACTTCAGCTGTTTCGCTTTTAGTATTTCAACTATGTAAAGACTCTCTTGAAAAAAGACAGCAAACATTTAGAGTTTTAACCAACAATAAAGTTTAACTGGTCAAGGATTATTTTAAAAGCGTTGCTGAATTACTATTTCAGAAAAGAGAGATTGTTGATATAAACACATTTTGAGACACATGCTGAAAGACATCTAGGCTATGTTCACACTGCGGGCAAACACGACCTGAATCTGATCTTCTCATGGCAGTCTGAAAAGCCCAATTCTGATTTTTCACATCCCATAGCCCCCACAAACAAAAATCTGATTTGAGCTACTTCAGTATGTGGTTTAAAATTGGATACACATCCAATACATTTCAAAGTGGCTACACTCTGAACAGTCACGCTGCATTTAATCAGATTTATACATCATTACCTTGTCTCCTACTACACATCCACACATCGACACAAACCTTTACAGCAGCAGCAATGACTGCTCCATCATAGGATGCTATTAATAGTTGTGTGCTGTTTTGATATCATTTGTTCTCGTCATTCAAGGGTTCACACACCAACATCCTCTATTACTTTTGAATGTATCTTTAACAAAGCTTTATTGAAAACATCTTGTGAAATTTACATCCACTAATACTTCCATAAACAGTGTGCTGTTTTGTGATGTCTACATTTTCTTCTGCACAGGCAGGTCGCATTTGTGTCGCAGAACTGTTCATACAGAGGTTTGATAGTGATCACATTTAATTCATAGTATTGATAACCAAACTAAAAAAGATAATCTTAAAAAAAATAATTTAACTCAAAACTGAGCATCAAGACCTGCTGTGTGAATGTAATCTTGGCCATAACATTTAAAGCGACATAAAACTGTTCACAGTCTGAAGATTCAGACTGTCATCTGCATTGGGGTAAGAACATGTCAAGGTTAAATGTGAAAGCTATACATAAAAAAACTTTCAAAAAATTTCGGGAAATGCTGAAAATTCAGATCACCATTGTGCTATTTAGAGACAAATTTGGAAAATTAAAAAAAAACATATCAGCAATACAGCCCTGCCTTATATATTATGTTCACTTTGAGTTTTGTTTATTTCTTTACTCACAGCATCAGATCAAATACATCTAGTCACAATTAAAAATTATTATTCAACAGGGATTAAACAATTAGTCAGACTATAACCACTTATTGAACCCATGAGTATCATAATAGCTGGTGGAAGAAATGATAATAAGGAAAGACATTTTAATTTAAACAGTGAATAACAAGTCATTGGTTCACTCTTTTTCTGACTTACAGTGACAAAATGACCTCTGAACTTTACTTCCTTAGAAATTCAGTACTGTGCTTTCAGTGATTTGTTGCCCCACTCTTTTTACACACATTGTGATGCTCTCTCTTACTCTAAGCTCTCTCACCCAGCTCAGATTAGTTCCAGCTTTTACCCAGGGTGCTTGTAAGGGCTAAAGTAAGGACATCTTGTAGTTCTTTAAAGCATATAGCATTAACACCCACCCTGTGTAAACTCCGAGTACTGACCTACACAAGCAAGTGAGAGGGCACTCAGCTCTTAGTGACACAGCAGTGTGCAATTTGTAGGGCTGAGTGCGAATATAACAGCTGCTGCATGCGCTAACACTCCACAGCTGATGCTCCACTTAGGAAGGAATCTGTAAAAGGAAAAAAATAAAGGTGAAGTAAGTAATTTAAAAAAACAATCAATAACAAAAACAGTACATAAAACCGATAAATGTTTTTATGTGTGTGTGTTCTAAAAAATGAGTACATAAAAAGGTCAGGACGCCTTTTCCTAAATCTGTGAACAACATCTGCTTACACATTATGGTCTGGCAATAATCTGATTTTCAACTTTGTTTTGGCCTTTTAAGTTGTCTCATTTTACTTTTTATTCTGATTGTGTTAATAATAAAATATTTCTTAAACATACATCTTCAAAATCATGAAATAATTCATTTACAATGAAGAGGTCATAATTTCTACAAACATTTACATTATTATGTTGACCCTTTGAAAATATACCAATATTGAATTTGCTCTCACTGTGATTGTTAGAGCTGTTCTGATTAGTAAAGCTTATTTCCCACTCAAAATAGTGGGTAAACATTTGTTTTTCAAACAAGTGTTGACCTGCTAACATTTAGAATTTGGCTCCCGTTCCATTGGCAAAAAAAGCGGGGTCTAACCCTAGCTGGCATGTGTGGCCTCTGTCCTGCTGTGTGTCTGGTGACGCCATTATGCTGTGTTAGCACTGATGAAGTCGACAGTGTGACAGAAATCAGGAAAGTAAACAATGGAGAGCAACATGGAAGGGAGCCAGTGCGTAGTATGTGTGCTTTATTGTTTAGCTCTTTTACCGTCCATACGTTGCACTTAATGGTATCACGTAAATGTGTGTCAACCTGGGTCTCGTGTGCCAATTAGAGCCGAGGCAATTTTAACACAGGTTTCTTGCCAAGTCGTTTGACCTGGGTGGACACACGTCAGTGAGCTGTTGCCACTGCCTCTAAAAGCTGAATGTTCATGGGTTTAAATGGGTTTTTTGGCCCGTGGGAAAGGGGTATAATTGTATTATAATGATCCAGAAATGAGCAGTTTTATAGTTCAACATTTTTATAAAGTTCAAACATAACTGCTACATTCTTTCTGCTACATTTTATCTGCAAGCTTTTTTTAAATTTTTTACTTTGATATGTGAAACATTATCATTTGCTTCATTTGCAGTGTGCTTTGAAGTTATTGACACAAACAGAAATGGAAACACACATCCCAACACTCCAACACGGTATACATGCTGACCGGCCAGTACTGCAATTATAAATGCATTTATGGTCGAACAGAAGAAGCACAGACATGGGAAGAATTGCCCAACTTCCCACAGCCATTGTTGCTGAAAGGAGGAAGTGATTTTCTCTAATGTATCTCTGTCTTGTGTCCTGGTCCACACACAGCTGGCCTGTACAGACCCGGTTAGGGGGTCCTGCAAAATTAGGTTCAAATCAAATGCGACTGTTGCCGTTTGTGTGTGAGTGTTTTGTTGGTGTGTGTCAGACCTCAGCAGAAAAAGAGATAGATTGCCAACATTGTAGAAGTAAAATGGAAGTGAAATAAAGGAGGGACAGCTCTTTTTGCCTAGCTAAAGGTACCCAAGGGAGGCAGGAGGGAAGGGCCAGACAGAAAGGCTATGAACCAACAGTTCTATTGCAAGCAACAAGATTTACAGCTACCAAGTCCTGAGAGCTCTGCTACGCTTGGTTCTACAGCCAGTTATAGCAAACTGCAACCAAGTTCCAATCACCTATATCCTCATCCCACTAATCTGTTTGAGTTAAGCTTTCGGCTACAGAGCTGTTTTTTAATTTCGCCTAAACACATACAGTCCTCTTGCGAGGTAATTTTCATCTGGAAAGTCCCGACCTCCAAAACAAAAAACCTTCACAGCCCATATAGGCTACTCCCTCTGCTTGTTTTTTTAAACTTCTGTCTTTTTCGACTTGGACCTGCAGGAGCCTTAAATGGAAATGTAGGAAGTCTATCAAAATGAAATATTTAGGCCAAAATACTGATGCTTCATAAGCAAAAAAGAAACAGCTAGAACAAACACAAGTCCTGGGTCACAAGATCGTCTGGGATGTGTAAGAGGATGAGAGCCCATAAATCAAAGACAAACTCCCTCTCATGTCTGTCTGATTGCAAAGTTGCAGTAGAAATCTTGGGTAACCTGATATACCGTTTGATTTGGGCTGAAATGAGAGTGAGCAGCATCAGGCAGAAGGAGCAGGACAGGGGCAGACGATAGTCGGGGGCAGGTATGGGGTCATTAGAGTGTCTTTTTCATGTTGCAGATTAGAAGCAGATGTCGGTTGGATTGCACCACCAGTTTCATCACTTACCCCACAACTCCACCCCTGCACATGATAAAAGCCAATTGACACAGCGAAGACAAAGGTATGAAAACTTTAATGTCATTTTAAACTGTCCAAGCAGCTTCCCACTAAGGACAATAAATAACTTATATAGAACCACTGCTTGATTATCTTGTTTGTGGGGAATATGTATAGGAGTAGATTGACTAAATGCCACAAGACTTGCTGATTTTTTTAGAAGTCAGAGGAAAGAACAGTGAACATCCACAGCATGTTTATAGACCTGGGGAGCGAAGAGTCAGCCTATGTGGTCTTATCCAGAAGAACAAATATTGTAAATCACCTCTCCATCACCAAAAACCAAACAATGAGCAGCAAAACTGTAAGAAAACAATGGGAGAAGGTGGCTTGGTTTGAGGATCAAAGCTGTCTCTGTGGTAATCTGCTCAATATTACCCCTTTGTATTTGAGTAGAAGCTCTAAAAAAGCTTTCAAGGAAGACTTTAGAGTTAGTAAACGTCTCTTAAAAGAAAAAGCATGATGTTTCTACACTTCCTCCCCAATAAGATTAGGACAATGTCTATCCTTTCATAAATATTGTACTGGCTAATTAATACTGATGACAACCGTCCTTCAATGCCCGAATACTGTAGCAGTCTAGGATAACATTTTCGTTCTTGATAGTTTTACTTACATTCCTGTAAGTAAACGATGCAGAAAAGACTTCTGTCTTACTTTGACTGAATCTGACTTTTTTACTAGATGGCTGCATTCAACTGCTTAACTCCATGTCGCCATTTGACAGAAGTCCACTACAGTAACTAAGGGTCTTATCTTCAAAGATTTCAAATAAGAGCCCCAAATTGCATGCCCAATTTTTATATATATATATTTTTGCATGTGCACTAAGTGGATGTATTATGGGTGATCTACAAATAATGCTAAACAAATGTTAAGATATGCAAACCGAGTTGGTTCCATCTAACAAATAGGGCAGATTGCTTGTTCTACAGGTAGTTTGAGAGTGGCCATAAAAGAAAGTAGAGGTTAGAAGGCGTGAAGATATAGGTTATAACAACTATTGAAAATTAATAATGAAGAAAAGGTAAATAATATCTAAAATCCACCTGAAACGGGTAGCCTATCTCAAAGAGCAATGAACAAAAGTAAAATAATAAAATAATATAAAAAACATCACTTAAAAATGGTAATATAAAATACCATAAACCATGAGTAAGTTGGTTTTGTCTGTTACTTGACATAAGAGCAGATTATGCTTAAATATTTGGATTTATCTCAACCAGCTCCTCAAACAGTAGCTTGACAAGAAAGACTGCAAAACAAAGTGAATATGATGTAGAATATGATCTGTATACTGATGAAGAACAACACCTTAAAATGGTTTGCACATGCTGTCTGCTAAACTGCAAACCACTTTGTACCTTCTTTGAAGACCTTCTCTCTGTGGACAAAAACATTTTCTATAGTTTTAAGAACTTCTAAATGTCCATGATGGATGAGTCCATATTTCCTCCATCTACTGTTGAAAGTACAGAAATAGAGACGTGGATAGATGGATAGACATCCATATAAAATAAATTGATGGACATACTTGCTATCATGTTAAAAATAAAATCAGAATTTGGGGTTCCCTATAAAGTTGCTATGCAAATAAACCTGAATGCTTTTCCTTTCAATAAGTTACATTACTGTAATTATTTTTTTGATAGCCTCCAGAATAATGAAGCAAGCAGATGTACTTCAACCAGAATCCTGATGCCAGAGTCCTGACCAAAACCAGTAAAAATGCTTCCCCATGATCTATAAGGCAATAAGTTGTCTTTGGCCAATATATATATATACATATAATATACATATAAAGAGAGAGCCCTTGTGTTAACCAAGACTTGATCACTCTGTGTTAACAGGGCCAGAACTACACAAAGGAAATCAATATTTAGTTTAAATGCTCCCAAGTACTGGAACCACTTCCTGAAAATTTTTAGATTGACAAAAATTGTTGGCTCTGTCATATCATGACTGAAGGACACCATAAGGGTCAGAAACCATTTAATCAGGTATAGTTTATTATATCTTTATCGTGTTCTACAAATTGATTTATTGTTATTTATTGTGAATTTTGGGGCTCTAAACTCATATTCTTATTCTGTCTTAAAGCATTAGATGGTGCCTTTGGATTTTTTTTTTTTTTATACCGGTACATTTTTTTTTCAGGTTTATCTTTTGGGTTAATGATGCTTTATAAAATAGCACACACTACCCTAAGCATAAAGTTCTTCTTTTCAGTTTATTTTATTTTAAGACATATAAAACATATTCCTAGGAAATTCTAATTTTGGTCTCAGATAGAAATTAAGGGCTCTGGAACTTTGAAGGCATTTTGTTTAATTACCTAAGAAACTAATTAACCCAATTACAGTATCAGTAGTGCTTAAATGGCTGACAAACATATGAACAAAACAAAAGTACTACAAACTTGACTTTTGTTACTTTCCAATATGATAATATGTACACGGTTGCCTAATCCCTCTCTAAAGGCCCTAAATCTTTGAAAAGACCCACCCCCAGCAATGACCTCAGCGCCAGGCACCTCTGAGGGCCCTTGAAGTGGTCCCTGGTCTGGAAGATAAATGAAGTGTCTTAGGAGCTGCTGTCTACAGAGAGCTTATTGGAGTGCTTCTAAACGCTGATGTAAAGCAACTAATCCCAAGAAGACTCTATCCTCTCAGTGTTCAAATGTCTAAGTATGTGAACATTTCATGTATGAACAAATAAGAGGGATAAAATACATGTTTGCTAACCAAGCCTATAAGTGGGGTATGGCTGAATACAGCCCACTTAGGCTAAGATGTTTGATGTCATTGGCAGAGCTGTGTGGTGCATGTGCAGAAGACAGGGGCCCAGAGGGTCCAAACTTTCTGTGCGAGTAGTAGAAGCTGAGCTACACAGTGCTTATTATTCCTGACAGAAGCCACACTGGGGCTGTAAATGCAGCAACAGCTTCTGATAACAAACATCACAACCTGACACGGCTTTATTATTCTGACCATTGTAACCAGCTAGTGGAGCCTGGCAGCCTTATTCTATTAGGAGTCATGTATCTTGACCCTGCCGGTCATAGGCAACTTGAGATCAACTATGGTTTTAGGCACTTTTGAGGGATTTGTGGCATGAATATAGAAACAGCTTTACTTCAAGAAAGTGTTTTTCGGTGTGTTCCAGAAGTTAACAGATTTCATTTTCTCAATAATATGAATATTAGGTTAAAATTTCTAGTAAGACCTTTTTTATGTAGAAGATGTGTAGGTAAAACAGTGAAAATCAGTGTAAATTAATCCTACTTTCCTCACCTGACTGGATTTTCAAAGCTATAGAAACAGAGGCATATGATTACAGGACATTCAAGGAATGTCAATATCTATGTGTCTTTAGTCTCATTATACATCTAGATAAACTGAGCCAATTTTAAAAATGTACACATCCTTTTTAAAATTTATTTTTAGATGGTAAAAACCAAGAAAATTATAAAGCATTTAAAAACAATTTACACCTTCACTGTGACATTTCTCTACACAATTCAATAGAGAGAAAAAAAACAAAAACAAAGATAAGTGCACTTCCTTCACCAACGGCATAGCTGAGGCATTCTGTTCTTGATAATCGATCAGTATGCCAACTGAAAATCTCCATCTTTCAGACTGTTAGGATTTATATTTTGACTTTATGATATCCATTGTCTGCTTTTGTTTAATATAGGTTAAATCTGATTAGTATTTTTAACTGTTCATAATTTCCCTTACCTTGACAATAATCTAGCTATCTATGTATGTCGTAAAATGCCTCCACAACAGGATACTACCATCACCATTTTTCACTAATGATATGATGTTCTCCTATCCAAAAATCACATGTTTGGTGTCATCACACCACAGCACACAGGAACAAAAGTTAACTTCATACCTAACTGATGACAGTGATATTTATATGACCCAACCAGTACTTGAAACACATTCCTGCATTTCCCTTATTGTCACTACATGCCCCTCTGTAAGGTTTCTTATCTTTTTTAATTCTATATAAACTGATGTCCATTATTTCCTCAAATTATTGATTGCACTTTTCACTTGGCTTACATAAGGTTTTAATAGTTTTGCATACTTGTACAAATACATTATGTTACATTTTAAATTAGGCTTTGGTTAAATCATACGAATCAGCAGATGTAAAGAAAATCTTACAACTGTTGAATCTTAGACTGTATTTAGCTTATCAGTTGCATAATAATTAAGAATAATTAATTAAAAAACTGGTTAGAGTTTCAGTTTGTGTGTTTATTTATTGTTATTTATTTACTGTGTTATTCTAGATATTTTGATTGAATATTAAAAATGTTCCCCTTAAAATTTTGACTTTTGTCAAAATTTGAAGAGATAGAAATGATTAAAGAATTAATAAAAGTAAATCTTTTATGGCATTAAATGTAGCATTTCAACAGAAGTTTCTAAATTTTTGACAGCGGCTGAATAAGAACTGCTTTTATTATAATTTTCAATACAATTCTTTCTCTAGAAGGTCTAGACTATAGCTGTTTCATGAAGTAGAATATTGTGGGAAGGTAAAATCTAAGCAGACTTGTTTGTGTGTATGTGTATACATGTGCGCACACTCTGAGATCAGAGAGTTGAGACAGTTAAAGTTCCAGTCAGAGTCCAAAGGTGGGAGAAGATTTAGAGGCGCTGCTGTGGAAGCAGACGGCCTGGAGGAGATTAAAGAACTTAAGATAGACGGTCATTCAGAGAAGTTCAAAGACTGGAATAATAAAGCCCCTTCCACTGCTGCACTTAGAGCACACATAACTTTTTATCAATTATCAAGCTTATACCTTTATTGTTTGAAACTTTTTCTTTTCTGTCACAGTAGAAAATGTATGGATCGGGGGAAAGAAACACTAACTCTGCAATATATTTGATATTTTATGTGCTCCTATAATTGTAACTATAAGAAAATATACACAACGTTGTTTCTTTTTTAATTTGTTTTAAAAGAAAAAAAGCAGTAAGTTTAACTATTGATGTTTTAAGAATTCCAAGGACTAAATTAGAGACAAAAAATAAGCTATCCAAACTGTGCTTGTTACAATTTATATTTAGTTTCAAAGGATAGCTCTGTCCTCTCTTATCTCATTTACCACGGGGCAACTGCATGCAAGCCCTAAGAGCTTTCTGAGAACGGCCCTAGAGCCCCAGAGAGCACACTCTTGAGCGAGTCCCTCTACGCTCTTGACCCAGCAGTACAGCATGCAGATAGCTTTAATTAGGGCGGCTGAAACTCAGGAACAATATTCGTTTTTTTTTTGTTTTTTTTAAAGAACTCTAGGTAAACCTTATTTCACTGAAAAAAGTTTTGTTATTCAAGTGACATGTTTTGCTGATCAGAAAAGCTAATGAAAGTGCTGTTAACCAAAAAAGTATACCTTAGGTTCAAGATAAATCTTTCATTCAAGCTCATGTGGTAAATCTGCAAACTACTCATGCACACACACAGTACAAAACTGTATAAAGCATCAACAGTTCATCTTTGTGATTTTCAAGATGAGTGTTTTGTCTAGGTTAAAATCTCTTCATACAGCTTAAACTTTCTTCCTTTTTGCCAATTTACAAACAGAAATGTTAATATATATATTGTGTAGAGGGGCAGAGGAAGTTCTTGCCCCTTGTTCTTGTCTTAAATCTCTTCCTGTTTCCAACAGGATCTCACCCACGATTGTCATGTATTATGTTAAAGGAAAGCTCTGTTTCTACACCTTGAAGCTTTCTCTCTCCAGTTTGTTTTCCTGAAAAGAGATCACTCTGGACAAATTCTTTAAATAACACTTCTTAACGTATATGCATTAAATAACCATGAGACATGACAACAGATTTTGATAGAGATTGTAATCTTATTCAGATCAAGGAAGTTGCTTTGGGTTACAGAAGGCAGCTGCTTACCAACCGGGCTCACTTCTCGGGAAGTGGCCCAGACAAACAGAGAAGCATTTTAGACGTCTCCAGTATGCCAAATTATCACATCTTCATCATACACATTTGCAGATGATGAGACATCCATTGCTCCAGCCATATCAAATTATTACACTTTGTTCTAAGCTGAATGACACTGCTTTCATTCCTTTCCCAAATGTTTGCCACATACAGAATGAAGATGATAACTGTATATCCGGAATGAGGAACTGTCTTAAATAGATAAGTAACTACTAGGGAAAACATCAGTTCTGACACGCAACAAGCAGGTAATGTTGAGGTGAAATAAACTTACATATAATCAATGATAATTATCCTGACAATTAGCTTCATCTTTAGATTAGCTCTGGTGTGTTTCTTCTTCCCTGTTAAATTTTCTCTCAGTGATATCCCAGAGTGTGATGCTACCAGCACCATATTTTTTTATGGGAATGTATTCATAGTTTGTTGCATATATGGTTAGTCATACACAGCACCTAATCTTCAAAGATTTCAAATAAAGAGTGCGAACTTGCAAGTACAAAAAATATATTTTTAGTTTTGTTCCACCAGTTGGTAGCCCCAAAAGTGCTAAAATAGTGAAGTAACATTAACAAAAGTTGAAGTTTCATATGAAAGATGAAATATCATAAATCTTGGGAAAGTTGATTTTGTCTTATTAAACCACCACCCCCACCCCTCCCTGACAGAGAAGGAGCCACTTTATAATTTACAATGGTATACACTCTAAACAGCTGGATTTACCTCGACTAACTCCTTCCACTGTCCCAATGTATTGCAAAAAGAAAGGTAGGTCATGGAATGACCATTTAGGGGAAAAATCCCTTTGCCACAAATAAGAGAAGCACACTTTTCCACACCTAAATTGTGGAGTTTAAGAGTGCTTTCAGAGTTACTAGGGACCTATGTGTTTAAAGTGCTTTTTTACAAATTTTCACAAAAAATATATGGATCATTCGCAGAACACCTAGACTGCAACTGAGATTAAATGGACTATTTTGGAGAAATAAACAATTAGTTGATCCCACTGGATTTCCTCTCGAGTTATCATACGTAAAAATGCAAAATACAAATGCTGTCCCATTCTTCAGATATTATTATATGAAATAAAGAAAAAATGCATCCAATTCCTGTTACCCTGAATAATTTTATACTTTGTGTTCTGTCACCTATAAACTTTAGAACATTTTATGTGACAAATTGTAAAAAGGATTTTATTAATATGAATACTTTTGCAGAATATTTTATATGACACCATGAAGCCCAAGATAAACATTAATGCATCTTTCAAGGATATTAAATGCATCATACAATAGCCTAATTATTGTACAAAAAAATGAAGTAAGCAGAGGAGAAAACAGCTACTCTTTGCATATTTACTTCACATTCTTTTTTATTGTTTTAAAATCAATATTAATTCTAGTTGCAGTCCTTTAAAAAGAAAAGCAACAAGATTTGATCATATGCAACTACTTACTATTTAAAATGTGTCTCAGTGAAAATACTTCTTCATATTCACACTTAGGCTACTTTAGTTTCTTGACAATAATTATGATTTGGGGCAAACCAAACATTTTAGACAGCAACCTGCCTTAACCGCAATTCCAATGCAACAAAATACAGCTAAAGGCCATTTATTCATGCTTTATTCTTCCTAATAGCCTTGATCTGCTCCTACATCGTGGATTTACATGTAAAACCCACAATTAACCTTAATGAAATCAGGATGATGCAGAGCCTTTCTGCGTGTGCAAAAGTGTGTGCCCATGTATTGACTCATGTATTTATTCCCACATCCTCTCCCTCCCCACTTTTTTAGTTTCTCCATGTTACTTTTCAGCAATTGAAATCAGGTAATGACTAGGCAAGGAAAAAAAATGTCCTTTCAATAGATAATTAGGGAGATTGGTTTACTAGGACCACTCAAAGCCTATTCAAATGCAGGGCTGAGGCCAGGCCTTGTTGTCTACTGAGTCCAAAGCTCCCCAGAGAGGCATTCGCCTTGGCTTCATTTCTCAGAGCAGGTGCCTGGCAGGTAGTCAATGGAGACGGCTGGTTGAGATATACATGAAACCTATCCTTGTGTGCGAGGGGTCAACATCACAGGTCAGGGGTCATGAGCAGAGGTCACAAGGTCAATGTTTAGCACAGCGGACTGACCGGATGACTGAAAGTAGAAACTGGACAGCCAGGTATCAGTTCTGGGACTGGATGTGTGAATGAAATGAAGACACTTCTGTTCTTCGTTGACTCAGACTTCCTCCTTACGCATCTGTCAAAATATGTCAAGCAACATAATATAACTCACATGAAACTCAAGCAGTCTATTTTTGTCTGAAGATTATATGATCGATAAACTTTTAAAATATGATACCGGACCTAGTTTAACAACAGTGCTATTTAGTTTTTCTTTTCGCAATTTGCGAGCACCAATATTTTTTTCCTTGCTCCTTTTTATGATTTGCAATTTCAAATTCTGTTTAAAACCTAATTATCATTCAGGAAAAAACAACATGCAATTTGTTGTTTCTTATAAAACTGTGATCAGAAGAATATTAAAGAGACCAACTTATGTCTAATGTGGCAATTTCTTCAATCCAGGTCAAAATTTGAGACTAAGATTCAGCTCAGTACACACAAGGAGCCCAACTAGTTCAAATAGAGACTACAGTTAGTAAAATCTGCCCTATGGACTAGACTTTCCAAGCACACCGACCTTAAACCTATCATGATCTCTTCTAAAAAAGTAGCTCACATGCCAGTAAAACACCAAATTTAAATTAAGTCTACTAGTGCTGCCAAGATAAGCAGTCAATTTTTAATCTAGAATGATGCCAAAAACCTTTTAAAGAAACAAAAACCCTGTTACTGAGGTTTATCTGTCATCATTGTTGGTTCTAGACCAAATTTACAAGCAGGCAGGTTGCAGCTGTGGTTTATTTATTTCTTTTGGTTCTGTTTTGGGTTTTTCTTTTTTTTTTTTCAAATCAGGTCACAGAAAAATAATTAAACAACAATAGGGTAGTAGTTCATGGTTTCATTTTTTATGAGAGCTAAAGGGCCACTTGCAGTACTTGAGCTGCAGGGTTTTTTTTTTGTTTTTTTTTTACTTTTCAAAACTTTCAACCTAAAATAACTGGTAAAGTAAAACTGCTGAAGGAAAAATATGAAATTTGTTTGTGTGTCCACCATTATCATCATAAGAAACTGATTTTTTTATAATGTCTTCAGTGCAGGAGCCAAGCTCAGTTGGCTATGGGCCCCGGCTGTCTAGAGCCATCTAATAAGTTGCCATTAGATATTAGTGGCAATTATACATTTGAACATTTACAAAATTTTGAAAAAATTTGTCAAAATAAAATCTATAAAACCAGTGTTGTTAAATCCTTGCTTGGAAAATGAAAGGTAAAGGTGCTCTATTTGTCATTATAAATACAGGTTACATACATAAGAATTTCATAAATCAAATGCCTGGGCCACTGTGACTGGGTGCGCTGCCATTTATGGCAGACCTGGCCAGACCAGCAGGTCTTTAAATGTTAGGGGAATCCGGAGCATCTAGAGGAAACTTACGCACACATGGGGAAAACATGCAAACCACACAGGGTCCCTGCCAAGAGCAGGCCTCGAACCCATAATCTTCTTAATTTGTTTATTAAGCCCACCTATTGTTCAGGTCATCAAATACATTTTACATGGAAATAACCCCAGAGGAATTTTCGTGTACTCTTCATTTTTGTGATCTTTTATTTGGCCTCATTGGTGGGCTTTTGAGCATGGCCAGCATATTTAAGGTCATGTTACAGAATCTCAATTGGATTAACATCCAGGCTTTAACTGGTCCACTTCAAAACTTTAAAAGATGTGCTGGTCCAAGAATTGCTTGTCCGCTTATGTACATTCTCCTTCTGGATTTTCTGTTTAAGAGGAGAATTTATAGCTCTGTTAGTTCAAAGAACTAATTTCTATTTTGTTTTTTGTTTTTTTTCTGCAGGCTCTTATGTGATGGAATATCAGGAAGCACAAGTTCCTGAAAGTTGTGTTATTCTCACATAAGCCTTTTACATGTTGTTAAATAGTTTTGGTATTCAACTGGTTTCAGTACTGGGTGTGTCTTGTAAAACTGAAATCAGCTCATCACAATTGAATCAATATTTTGCAAAAACAGCAGTTACCTTTTTAACCAATGCTTCAGTTGTTGTTTATTTTATTTTAACTCTTTTTTCCAAACAAATAATAATTTTAAAGCTGTAAATGTGTGCATCTTTACTCTGGTAATGCTTGCCAAATGTTTACATTTGTTAAATGATCTAAAACATTCAAGAATTTCAAATCAGGCAAAATATTTAAGGGAGCATACACTCTTTCGCAGTTCAGTACACATCAAAATAGTAAATATTTCTGCCCATGACAACACAGGTTATCTGTGCTAATGTTTAATTTGGAACAAAGATCTATCATTGCCAAAATACCACGTTTGATGAGACCATAGCTACACATGTAAACGGATAAACTCTCCATGTTCATATTTCTCCCAAACACCACCTTGAGCTCATGAGCTCTACCCCAAGGGAAACACTATATAAATGTCAATGCACTGACTACTGAAACTGTCACAGCTGTCAAAGGGAAAGCACACAGTGTACAGAGGGGATTTTCTTTCTATCACTCTAGCGGTGATTCCTGGAAATGCTGCCAATGATTAAGGACATGATCCTGTTTCACAGCTCTCAAAATTCACCACCATGAAATGGAAAGGAAAATTCTGCAAGGATAATAAATACATGCTAAAGATCTGCTCTGAGTTTAAAAAATAATAAAAAGGCAAGAAGAGCTACAATCTACAAAGAGTTATCATCAAGCGTTTGATTGCAATGGTGGGAAGGTACAGCAAACTGTTCACTAAGAATCTAACTTTCTCTTTCTTTAATCATATAAGTGAGCAAATTCAATTTCTATGTTATTACTGCTTGGCTGTTTATTGCAGATTGTTTGGCTAAAATAAAACGTGTGTTGAAACGAAGAATTTCTTTTAGGGAATTGGCATGGCCAGCATATGCTCACTATAGGAAACCCATAGCATCAGTGGCTCCTTATTGGCGGTTGAGGTCAAAGGCTAGAGAAGGTCAAAGGTGTCATCCTCCTTTCTCATCATGAAGTGCATTAACATCTTCTCCTTGGCCCATCTTATCCAGATGGCTGACCAGGCCATGGGACAGATGCGCCATTTTCAAAATATCTGTGGGATCCAAAAATGGACCATCGAGAATAAATATGGCTCAATTTTTAGGTATTCATATTTCAAAGGAACATAGATACCACTAGGGGTTGATCTAGGGTGCATGAACACAGACTGTGTTAACCATACCTTCATTGATTCTTGGTATGTTTAGAACAGCTTGTTTTTCTGTCTCATTTTAGTTAAACTATTAAACTCTTATTTTTGTAGGTTTAGGGGAAAATAAAGAAAAATTATTTCTTTTAT
Organism: Cyprinodon variegatus; assembly: GCF_000732505.1. Lineage (NCBI taxonomy): Eukaryota > Metazoa > Chordata > Actinopteri > Cyprinodontiformes > Cyprinodontidae > Cyprinodon > Cyprinodon variegatus. The sequence goes on from NW_015150671.1 coordinate 176,779, forward strand.
TTGAATGTCCAAGGTGCAATAATAAAAGTTTTTGAAATTTTACAACATTACAACCACTAATTTCAATGCAGTTTATTGGGACCTTATGTGAAAAACTAACAAAAAGTGTGGCATGCATTTCTTTATTGCCTCCTTTGCCCTGATATCCCTAATTGTTTGTAACCAAATAGTTTGAGATGTTAGCTAATTGTGACTTTAACCTATGTGTTAATTCATGTCAGGATAACAACAGTTATGTTCAGTCTCATTGAGTCCATTATTTTTACACATATTTCAGATTTAATTGTAAGTAAAGCTTCCAGTTGGTTCAAATTTGTGTCTAACAGCTTTCTACATCTAGAGACAGATTTTCTTTTCCAGTCCTCTATAAAATTGTTGAAGCTCAGATTAGATGGAGAGCGAGTCATTTTCAAGTCTTGCCATAGGTGGTAAAATGATTATAGTTTTGGTCTTTAACTGGAATATGCTTTGACTTAAACCACGCCATTTTCATTTTAGCTTCATTTTTAGCGGTTACAGAATCTGGTAGAAGAAAAATTTCTTCTTCAAATCTAATAAAAACATGCTGATAGGAGATGCATATTGTGCAATATCCCCAATAGCTGTATGGTTTTAGATTCTCTGAATTCTCTTTATTCACTCTGAAATTTCTAACTGATTCTAACACAAAGGCCAGTTAAATATTTTTTCTGCTGCTGCATATTACATTTGGGAACCCTTCATGTTCATACATTTGTATTTTTTTTCCCAGCGTGGTAAGTGTAATTGTTAGCTCCATAGAAAGGTGGAATTTGAGACATCAGCGGCCAGAGTCAAATGTTTGAAATAGGCAACATCAAATTCTGCATGAAATTTCGACTAAAGATTAGCATAAATAAAGTAGGATTTCTAATCACACTAAGAGCTTTATTCTTGGGACCAAGATGAAAAGTTTCTAGTTCTCAAAAACACTCACAACTGAAGGACTAGATATGGGAGCAAAGTTGTAATTTAACCCACAACCTGTTTTCTGATGTAATTCTGCTTTAAACTTCCCTACAACTTAAACTCTGAAGAGCCTGACTGGTTGAGAAGGACTTTATGTAGGGGTTTCAGAGTGAAGCAGAGCTGAATATATGCATTTATTTCTGAAAATAAAAATTGAAGACCATGTATCCCTTTTCCTACCACCTAATATCATTTATGAATTACTGTGTTGCACTGTCAGAGAAAATCCCCATAAAACACATAAATGTGTCATTGTAATCTCCAAAACATCTGAAATTTTTAAAATAATAGTATAGCTCTAAAAAACAATGTAGTGCATATTGATGGAGGCACTTGGTCAAGAAGACAAAATAAAGCTTTAAGGAAAAAACATGCAGGAGTTCTGAACAGGACAAATTTGGTGTCATTAATGTGCCAGAGTAATTATATCTCTTTAAAGGCTGGTTTATACTCACAAACTAGGTTGTCTGCGTGTGTGTCACAGTTAACATAGATATGCCCCTTCCGCAGACACTCTGGGGCACCTCTCCAAAATTGTAGGTGACCTCAGACAGTGCTGCAGACAGGAGGCCTCTGATTAGTCAAATCTACATCTGCTCTACACTATGCATATTTCCTGTTTTGTACCTTACCGGCTTGTTTTGTTTGTATGATCTCCACTGTGGAAAACGACCCATGAAGTTGGACCAGCTAGAAGAAAGAGGTGCGTGAGAATGCTGGGACCCTTTTTCCACCTGGATCCCCTCTCTTTTTCGCCCTCATGTCTCGCTGCCTTGGCTGTATCTAGACCCACAGCTAGTTTGTGATTGTCCCAATTGCGCTGTGGCGTGGAATAACATAGCGCAGACCACACTTCAAAATTGGGCATAAATCCAAAATATCTGCGTCATATCTGCGACAAGCTCACTGCGACATACTGCTATGGGCAGTAGTCTAGTTGTAAAAAAAAACAAAAAAACAAGAGGGATGGTTGAATTTTTTTTTTTTGGAGGCATACATAGCCTATTTAATATAGTCTATTAACCTAAAGCAATATGCATGGTAAGGTTTTTATATGTCAGGTACACCGGTCAATGACCTTGACCAAGGCACATTACAGTAGAAAAACAGTCAGTCCCTGGACTGGCATTGCTATCACTGCCCATACAAATGCAGAGGACACATTTCCCACTGGGATCAGCTTCATAGTCATGGTAGGCCACTTCTTTGATTATATTTATTTTGCTCAGGCTACTATTAAGCCCACAGCCAGCCAAATGATGAAAGGGCAATATAATTGCCACTACTGTTAATATATAGTAGAAATTTTACACATTCAGTGATAAAATGTCACAGGGGATGGTATGGGGGGATGGTCATTTAAGAAGATTTTTTTTAAGAATGGGGTGCCATTCCCCCTCAACTCCAGTACTGGCTGCAGGAGTATAACCAGCCCTTAAGGGCATCTATGATATTTTTCCACCTTTGCGTGGATATGTCAAATGATAGCCAAACCAGTTTGATTAATGATATTTGGAAGTTGTCCAGTTGGTTGCTTTTAAACTGCCAAAACAAATGTACTAATATGAAATATTTTTTTTACATGTTTCCCAAAGTTATTTTGTCATCAGAACTCATTCATCAATCCTTCACCATCTCCACTTGACTAATCAGCTCAGATCATACTCAAATGTCCCTACCTCCTTGCAGAGTGAGTCATTGTTTTACATTACTAAAAACTCTAAAGGCATGTTCACAGTCAAACAAATGGACCTTTTCCAAGCCAAACAGACCAAGGCTTCCTGCCGAGAGCCTGAGTCTGGTCCTTGCTGCAGATTTTCGGACTAACAAACACACATTTATGTGTTCAAAGAGAAGTGACTACTACATGCTTTCTCATATGCCCATCCAAACACGCAGACAAACTTATATTGAACGTTACCCTGCCCAGGGACCTCTGACTTGAACCTGCTGCTCTCACTCAGCAACACATAAATCACTGGGCTCTCGGCAACACTGCAGGGGCTCATTGCCATGCTGAACTTGACTCCACGGGAATAAAAGTTTGTAACTAGATACCAAAAACTAATCCAGGCCAGAGACAATTGCTTGCATACGGAGGCCCTTAAGGTGCCAGTACCCCCTCGGACAATTTGTTGCCTCTATTGTGAGACCTTTGACTTCGGGACTATGTTCTGCTACATGCTACTGGTCACAGACAAAAGCACTGGGAGACAAACTAAAGAAAAGGGAATGATGAAGACAAAACCTGTCAGATCAGCTTCACTTCTGGAGTTGTCAACTGTGTTTCTGAATATTTTTCCACCACACTCTGTTGGGTTTAATGGAGACACCATGAAGCTTAGAATTACACTTATTTATAATTACTATATTACAGATTATGTGTGCTCTTTTTTAACCAACACCATACTGAATGTGTAAAATTGCAACCAAAATAGTAAATATAAATATAAGAAAATCAGTTAGCTTTAAAGTTCTGCTAACCATTCGTGGTCTCAAAAATAGTCTCAGAATAGAGCAGGTCTATATAAAGACTATATTTCGCGGCGCATCTATAATATTCTAAAGTGCATCTATAGTATGTTGCAGATTTCAAATCCAGTTCCAGTTGCATTTAGGGAAGATTCCTATGATCAGGTAATCTGCCATTTAGAAAAGTTTTAATATGCTAGTTTAAAAGGACATTATAGCGATCCAAAAAAAACAAATTGAAACAAAAGGAAAAGAATAAAAGTATGAAGGTGCACCAACTCATGTACAGAAGACGGCTTGAAGGACATTGCTTCATACGTGCTTCAAAACGTGATCAAACTGGGGAGTGGTGCCCAGTGGTTAGTAGCCCGGGTGCCATTCCGAACTTAGTCCCGTCCACAAGGTTTGAGGTCGGGAAGTTCGGTCTGGCATTGCTCAATAGTAGCGCGAGTATGATCGCCCACTCTCTGGCGATCCAATCAAATTGTCAGGGCGGGCTTTATACGATGATGGACAGATGATCAACAGTAACGTGATCAACCCCGTGACCAAAGCGCGCTTGGGTGACAACAACAATGGCTGCCGCCGGAGAGTTGAGGTGAGTAGATTCTGCTATTAGGTCTGTTCTAGAAGATATCGACAGCAAATTAATTTTAAAAGAGGAACAGAGAAACGCGATCAAGGCTCATCTTCTTATTCTAGGCGTGCAACTGCACGCTTTGATTTTTGTTGACAACAACTATGCGTCGGTTAACCTGCGTCAGGCTAAGTGGTTAGGGCATTGCGCCCGGAATCCTCAGATTTCAAGTTCAAGCCCTACTGCCACAGACTGCCACTCTGGGTGCCTGAGCAAGACCCTTAACCTCCACACTTTTCCCAATGTGCCACACAATGGCAGCCCACTGCTCCCTGAGGGGATGGTTTAAATGCAGAGAGTTAATTTTGTTGCTCTGTACTTATGACAGTGTAATAACAATAATCAACAATAGCTGGGGGAAAAAAATGATTAAAAAAATTGAAAAATAAGCACATTCATGGAATGTGGTAATTTTTATGGGGAGAATGTAATCCTTAACTGGGATTTTTGCATTATGCACCTGAATTATCATATTCTGCTGAAAGTCTTTGAAAGTTTTTCCTTTCCTCTTCTACTTACATAGCAGTGTCCATAAAATCTGTAATACTCCGCGCATGAATTATAATAAAGATATTTATACGCATAAATAAAGCGGAACAATATGGTGACAGCCGTACTGCTCTACTTGTAAAAGTAAAATCTGTCGGGCTCTCTTTTTGGCATCAAAACAATTATTCTTATTGCCACATCACCAAACAGGACACTGTTTAAAAAAAAAAAAATACTTAAACACTTAAAAAATCTTAACTCTCCTTATCAGTGCCTTCTCGGGTCCCTTTATAGATCCCTTAAGAAGCATTCACTTACCCATTTTGGTCATTAAGTCATTTAAACAATCCTCAGTTGTCCGTAGCTGTTGACTTCACATAGGTCCTACAGAACACCAACATGACACTGCATCTGCAAAAGGGTTTTCTATTTTTGTAGAGGAGTTGTGTGAAATACTCTAGTGTAGTCAGTAGTTTACTTGTAGCAAAGGTCAGTCATTATGCTCTTAATTTGGGAAGAATAAGGGTATTTGAGACAGGGTTTGACCTAGTAAATCAGCAAGTGTAGGAGGACCACGTAACAGAAAATTCACTATAAAAAGAATTTAATGTTATCAGAATGATTTAATTTTCTTAGGGATTCTGTAGGATACTAAAAGTTAGTAAGCTGCCTATTCATAAACACTCATTAAGCCTTCATGTGCCTTGTCAGACATTTTTAAAAACGAGACAGCTGCTCTGTATTACTTATCTGTTTTTCTTACATTATTAAGCATAGGAAGAAATGTCATGATCTTAAACGAGGTATTTAATCTAATTTAAGAGCAGTTTCTATTGGTGAAAAGTAAACTTACAAATACATTTGCCATAATTTGATGAATGTTAAAGACACATTTAAAACTGAAAAGTGTACAGACAAAAAATAAAAGTGTCAGGGTTCGGTGTTCTGTACTCTGCTTATTCTTTTCCACAGGTGGTTGTTGTTGACAGGTGAGCATGGCCCCACACCTGCGGCTCGTTGAGGCTGCTCTGCTGAGCTTAAGAGGAGTTTTTAATTAGCTGAAGGACGGCAGAGTGTTAAACCGTTGTGGTACGCCTAGGCTTCTGTCCTGTCGACAGATCTCTGTAACCTGATCCTCTGGATCCCTGATTCTAACCTGTCTTCTGTCTTCTTCGCTCGTTGAGCTCTGGATTGCTCACCCTCCTGTCTCCGTGCTCTGAAGACTGGTCTCTGAATCGCTGCTGCTCAGATTCTGCTCTGGCGTTCCCCTCAAGGCCCTAGGTTCTATCCAGTCAGACATAAGACCCCTTTCCTGGATTTCACACTGGTTCCTTCAGCTGCTCCTCGAACCTGCCTCCGCTGCGGTGCTGCTCGAGTTACAGAACCCATTCCTCCACTCACCCTCCACGGATAGGTTACCTGTACCTGGCGGCAAGCGGAGCAGCAACAATGCAGGTTTCTTTAGCTTTTTCTAGTCTGAATCAGTCTTCTCTTTCCTCCGGCAGAACCCCGAACACTGACGTTCCAAACCTCGCCTGCAGCTCCCATTCTGAACCGCTCTTATTTGTGTGTTGTCTATTAAACATCTTAAACTGCTCCTTGTTTCCCCATCTGTGTCTTCATGTGGGCCAAACATCGTAAAACCATGTCAAAAAGTATAGCATATATATTTCATATGACAATCAAGAGGCATTACAGAATTTTATAATGTTACTAACACCTGTGCCAAAAACACAAAACTTGCCAGGACCCAGAACAGAGGAACCAGTATTCAAGGCAAGACAGACAGTGGAATTACTCAAAAGCATTTATTTAAAAATTATGGATCTGAGTAGCATTGGCTAGGGTGTCTGAGGCTGGAAACTCTGTAGGAGAGAAACACAGGTTAGTAACCATGTAAATCTAATGGTGGAAGATTATGTACGTGAGTCCCTAACCTGGTTTACTAGTTCATCCATAGCCAGAGGACGAGGTAGAATCCATCCCATAGCCTGCTAACAAGATGCAATCGGCGCCGCCCAGAGTGTCCCAGATTCTGCAGCCCCGGAGAACAAGCAGCAGTCCGAAGCAAGGTCAGGCAAACAGATCAGAACAAGAACAGGCAGACTCAGAGTTCCAGGAGTCCAAAGACAGTTCAAGCAAACCGTTCAGACGGGAACAGGCAGGTTCAGTGGTTGAGAGACAGAACAGGTCAGGATCAGGAAATCAGAAACACCAAGGGACTCTCAACACTTGCTGGAGAGAACAAGAAATAATTTGCCCCGATGACTGGATTCAAGTACCTTAAACAAGGACAGGAGCAGGTGGATCAGATGAGAGGTAATGAACAATTGGGCAGAGTTAGACAAGTGAACGGAATGAGTAATTAAGCCAGTCATCGGTGCCAAGATCATGACAAAACTGGAGCACTCTTCTGTTCATACTTGTAGCTTGCGCCCCTATTTGAGAAGGTTTTTTTTGTGCTTTTTTTTCCCCTTACCTGGAGTTGATACTGGTGTCTCAATTGAGTTGGATGCTTCTTAGTATCCAGAAAATTGATCTTGAATTAAATGATTCGATTGTTTGCTAGGTTGGACCCATTTAACATGGACATGCTTGACATCACATTCCCATCCACGGTTAATTAAGGAAGAATAGCCAACAAACTTTTTGATGCATCTACGCTGAATTACTGATGTGTCAAACAACTTAGCAAATTATGTTTTAGTCATAAAGAGTCAAATAAAAAGGCTATTTTAAAGATATTTTTCTGTATAAACTTACATAATGTTTCTTTAAAAATGCTGATTATTTTTACAAATAATAAATAAATTTGAACTTTTTCAGGTCTTGCTTTACAACTTCCATACAAATTGAGACGAGATTCGGGACCCATGAAAATTTCAGGTTTCATGGTGCCTTTATCACATTTTGAGGGCGAGTGAAAACCTGATGAGGGAATGTACAACAATTCCACCAGCAATCTGCCCCTAAGTTTTCTCAATCATGCTGAGCACTCTGAAACTGTGACCTAATGACAGAGGTCTGCCGTAACGCCCCAGATCTGACATCAGCAGGAAAACAGGAATGTCTCTGTACTCTTTCCTCCTGTTATAGAGCAGCGACTGTTTAACTGTGATAACATCAGGCACCGTCAGGGCTACCACAGCTGGAGGGCTCCCAGATACACTTTTATGACTAAAGTATCTGGGAGTGATATCTTCAGCCATCAGCTCAATACACAGTCATCACATGCTTACATTGATGCTGACACACTACTTTATGTTACAGATGCACTCTCACACACAGCCTTGGTAGTAAAATGGACAATGCCCCACCTTATTTGTCCTTCTATTCTATATTTGATATCTCTATGTCCTTCGTTAATCGATTTTTCTAATGTATTTGCACCCAAAAAGAAAATAACATGACAGCTTAGTATTTCCAATTGGCAATAGTTCAGGCTTTTAAAACTTCTAACATGAAATGTATGTAAAATTAAAATGTTCTTCTACCTATGATGTTTTTATTATCCATTTTGAGGATCTGGAATAAATTTGATTAATTATTTATTATATGTTATTATATTTGAATTATATATGTATTTTATTGCCACATATATATGAAAACATCTATTTAGTTAAAGAAAAAAATATATAAAATGAATTTTTACAGACATATCCAATGTATATATTTTTTTTATGGTACAGTAGTTTTCTTTTTGAGATATGATTTTTCTTCCTTTGAACCTTTACAACTTTTGTTCTTTTTAATATTTTTTTAGGTATGTGTTTACCTGCATGTGTTCATTGTCATTGTCTTTGCCATTGACAATAAAAAATACTTCTATTCTGTTCTTTTTTTTTCATTCGTAACATGACCCTAAGTTCTATGTTTATGTTTTTAAAATAAAAATGATTTTTAAGCAAGTTTTACCCAAATGAGAGACAAAGGACCTGGGATGGCAGGTCACTGATGTTGCCAAGGTTTCTTTTAACAAGCCCTTTTATGCTAAATGGAACATTATTATAAGCCTCAATGTTTCCATTTATTAACTTCTTTACAAAACATAAAGTGTAAGTTTTAAATGAGGGGAAGCATTTTTCAGGCAAGTAACTTGGTATAGGGATCCATAAGTGGTTTTGGAAGGGGGTAATACAGGATGTAATATCATAGTGAGGGGAAATTTAAATGCTAAAGATGAATTTTGACCCCAACTTTATTAAGCCTATATCTAAACCTTCTGGGTTTACCAAATTAGACAAAGGAAACATTCAAGGATCAAAGACCTCTGCTTACTCTGAAATGAAATAAAAAAACTCCAGATTACATTTTAAAGTGATTAAAAGACCACAACAAAACTAATGTAGCCAAAAATTTGATGTTAAACACAAAGCTTAGAGCCCAAAGTCAAGCCATTGTTGTGCAAATAACTTATTTTCATTTGGGTGCCCTGCTTTTTCAGAAAGGTAAAACACATGTTTGAGAAAGTTAAACCCCTTCTTATAAGTTGCTATAGATCATCAAGTTCAGCCTGCACATAAAAAGTTACAGCTTGAATTGATCAACATACCAAATCCAACAATACAGTGCCTGGGAAAGATACTGTTATCCTTTGAACCATCTATCACACTGTATAACAATCCCAAACTTTAATGTATTTAATGCTGTAGAGCAATGTCTCTCTCTTCTGCTCTGATAAGAAAGGAAACTTAGACATGCCTTTCAACAACTTCTTGATTTAACAAACTGTTGAAAACCATGTGTAAATGCTGTAGTACCACCACCATGATTCATTGTGATGTTTTGAGGTCAATGTTTGGGGTTAGTTTTACCAGCACACAGCATTTTGCATGTAGGTCTAATAATTATATCTTCATCTCATTTCACCAGAACTTTTTCTCCAACATCTTTTCTGCATTTCCTAAATGCTTGATAGCAATCTGCAAGTATGATTTCTTATCCTACATGCTGACTTTATCCTCCTCAAGGACTGATGCGAAAATTGATTATTGGTAAGGAAAGATCAGCCTTAAACATTATTATTTTAATAAGAATTACAGGCTTCTATTTCTAGAAATAAAAAGAAATTTTGTTGAATCATATATATTTATTGATAAACCATCTAAAAAGAATGAATCTGGTTAAACAGCTAAAATATTCTCTTTAATCTTTAAATCATTCATTTCAAAAGCCACTGAAAAATACCACAAAATGAAATATTAGGAAAGATTTTCTGTGCCTCAACACAAACAAAACAAGCTACATTACAACGTGTTTCAATAAAAGTATGGATCCAGTTCTAAAAACTTTGAGAAACCAAGCTGTCGCTTATGTCAGAGCCCTGGCACTGCAGATGGTCTTCACTCCTCCTTGACCCAAGAAATTCCAGTCTGTGTTTTGATGGACAGCCCCTCTTCCCTTTTTTACGTTGATGGTCAGTCACACAAACAAAAAGAGGGATGAGATGAGTTTCTCAGGGGAGTGAGGATAATAAAATCAGGGTGTCTGTGTGTCTTAAGAGGAGACAATATTTGATGCTCTAACAAAATGAAGGTCTTTGGCGGTCTGAGTCTTTTAGCTAAAGCAAGCAGATTTCTTTGAAGCCTGGCCACCTTCGCCGAGGACCCATTACTCTCAGGCTTTTCTATACATTAGCAATGCCACAGCAGCACAAGTGCATTACAGGTTGCCGCCCCAACAGAGCCCAATTGTACTCCCTCTTGTTAAATATTATCCCAACAGAGCTTTTGATTTTATTTTCATTTTTTCCCTTCCCATGGCTCTTACCCTCCTCCCCTCTCCCGATCAGATTAGGATCGATTGCTGCGTGGCAGAGCTGGCCCAGACATGAGGACCAGAACAACGCTCCAGCATGATTGTGCTCCTCAGGCCCCGCCTTGGAGACTATTCGGGCGACTAAATAGAAAGATTTGCCCTTAGATGTCAAATTTCCTCCAAGACAAGGATGTCAATACCAATTAGATTGTCTGCAGTTGCTGTAGTTACGCCAGGCTGCAGCCACCCCCACCCCAACCCCTTTCCTTTAAAGATACACTTGCTCTCTCTTAACATCTCACTCACATCTCTTTTTTCTAGGCAGAGTGGTGGTCTCGGCACCAAGCCTTTAGCCTCAAATCAGTTTTATGACTGGCGCTGTGCAGACATTAGGCTAACTCCATTAGCCTCTGAAGGAGATGGCCTGAGGGGAAACAGAGGGGCAAGACAGGCCTGGCTCGGGCTGCATGTTTGTGTACGTAGGCGCGTGCATGTATTTGGTGAAAGGGTGAAGGGGTAACATTGTCTCACAGAGTCTTCTGGCATCTCTTTAAAGGTCACTGTCTGCTCGTCAGATGAGGCAAAAGCCCACTGGAGCAAGAACATAAACAAGAAAGAGAAGTGGACAGAAAATGGATTAATGAACAAATGTAATTAGGAGAAATGGTGGATGGAGAGAGTGGGAGAGAGGACTCTGTCTCCACTTGGAACTGTGGCTCCTGCAGGCGCTTAAGTGCTAACATGACAAACAGATGTGGCCGTGGCTAGCCAGGCATGGGACTGCACAGTGACATTCACTCAAGTGCGTCTAGAAAAATATGTCTTTTACCTGTTGAGCCTTTTCCTGTACTCTCAAACTAAATAGATAATGATAATTAGAATTTCGTTTATATACAGTCTTCTAAACAGTGCCACTGTATTTGTGATTTACCATTCTTTAATTTCTTTACTTTCAAACTAACTAAAAATAAAATACAAACAGCTCAAGCCCAGTCAGGTTGGATAAACTGAACAGCAGTATGTAACTCTAATCTTCTGCAGCCTCTAAAAGGACCATCTTCTCATCAACTCTGACCAGCGTCCCTGTTATTGGTGTAAATAAGCATGATGCTGTCACCAAAATGGTCCACTAAATATAACGTATATTACATATGTAGGTCAAACAGTTTAAGTTTGACCTCTCTGGCCTGAACAACTTTTCCATTATTTTTTTGCTGTGCTACTTAAATTACTCATAGAAATATTTAACACAAACTTGTTGTACATTGGTTTGATACTGGCTGTCTTCTTTTCACTTTTGACTCACTTTTCACTTTTTCACAAAATCTTGCTAACCTGTCCTCTTTGGTCCTTTCATGAGGCTGTTTGTTGATTAATGTTCCCTAAAAAATCTTTGAGACTTTCACTGAGATTACATTACACATGACCGGACTTCATTACCTAATTAGAAGTGTCTTAAAGGGATTAGGTTGCACTGGATTTTATTTGTGCAACAATATAAAATGCAAACTTGTATGTATATGCACAAAATAAAAAGAAGCAGAGCAAAGCATAAACTCTTATATTGAAATATTAATTGAGATTTCTGAATATTTACACTTTTTGCACTGCTTAAATCACAAAAGTTACAGATATTTTTTTGTATAGAATAAATTTTGTGATGAGACATACAATAGCAGCATGAATGGAATGAAAACCAAACATGAGTTTATTTTTATAAAACAACAGATCAACACATGGTACACAGTGCTTTACAGCCCAGCACTGAAACACTGTTTTTCTTTGACACAAGATCATATCTATCATTTAACAAATCAGCATTTTCATCATTTATCTTCATTTCATCATCATTTTTTTTACAGTACATCAATAACCATGTAATAACATGGTAATAACATAGCAAGTTCTATTGTATTACTAGGTAAATTGTATAAATTAATTTTTTGGGTAATTACCAAATTAAGTCTTTCTTGTTACCAGGTAATGTAGTGTGACTTGCTATGTTATTACCATCTTATTGTAAGGTTAGTGATGTACTGCAAAAGAAAGCGTTACCAGTTTAGAAGAAAAATTCCCAAAATACACAGGAATTGTTCTATTGTAATTTTTAACGGAAACCTCTCTCAGCTTTTAAGCCCAGACCTCTACAAATTGAAAATTATGTGTAGCATGGATCTTGAAAAAGTACCACAAAGCTAAGATAACAATAATGTGAATTAGGATCTGAAATTATTATTTGTTATAAAGGGTTCCTTACAACAGATTTAAGAAGGTTAAGGATTTAGCATCTGTTAAGTTTGCCTTGAAGCATTGACTTTCTAAACTCATATGAAGAAGCTACTTTACAAAGGCTTGTACTGTACGTTTGACTTCAGCATCAGCACTTTAGGAATATCTAGTTAAAGCTGACAAAGTTAAATTCTCACTCCTACAAAACGAAATTACTAAACTGGTATGAGAACAGTTTTTAATTTTTCTTAACCCCTAACTTACCCAACCTCTCATCATTATTCACATCACACAAGTGGAATGACCATAATACAATTTCCCCATAATTAACATACAAAATGAACTTATTTAAAAAAATATTCTTCCTTAGCAATCATATAAATTAAGTGCTAAACATTTACATTGAGTCTAAAATTTGCTGTTTTAAATTCAATTGTAATCTTGAGTAAATTGAGTTCCCCAATGTAATTTCCAAAAAGCATGGAAATTATTTAAAGAATATGTATTTCTCTATGGTTGTTATAAAAACATAAGAAGAGCTAATACTATTTTTTCTCTCTTTATGGAAAAAACAAATATGTCATACATAAAACAGCAATTAAATTACCATAGATACAAATTTGCTTTTATTTCTATTACAGTCAGATATTTTCATTGCAGTTTTATCCTTCCATATCAAAGGCTTTTCAAAACTTGTTTAAGCCATGTCCATGATTGCAGTTCTTTTTTTTTCTGTCTTCCTTTTCTAAGGGCACAGAGCCCTGCATAGTCAATTGAGCGGCGAGGAATGGAAACAGTACTTGCATTTTGAAGTTGGCTTAACCTTCCAGTGACACCTATTGCAGATGGTTGGAAATGGTTGAGAAGAATAGTTTCCGCATGGTGGAATCCACAATTAGGTAGCACATCTGCACCAGTACCCACCCCTCCACTCCTTAATTCTCTGAATCGAGTGTTCTTTGAGCTCAGTGTTGGTTGACAGCCAATACATACAGTTTCAACTATAAGACTGTTTTCATTCAGGCAATTAGACAAACTTCAGCTCTCAATGTTTTCAGCAAGATGCAAGGAGAAAAGGGATAGATCGCCAAAGCATAAGGTAGCCAAGTTAGAAACAGGAGAAGCTGAGCAAAATAAAGAGAGTATAGGGAGGATAAACAGGAAAGCTTAAAGGAGGGGAGGAGAGATAGTGACAGCCATGAGACAGAAATTTACAACCAGATCATCAGTTAGCCACTCCAATCACAATGGATCAAGCCATTAAACATGTATTTTTTTCAAAACAACCTCCTGGCTGACAGGAAATACACATCATGAGCCTATATCGAAGTTCAATTAACCACTTTGACCTCCCATAATCAAGAAGTTCAGCGTCTTTCAGCTAATTTAAAACTCAAAACTAAACTTATGTCCCATATAAAACCAGTTGCTTCAAAAGCAAAGCGCTACAGCCTTGTCTGTAGTTGACATGGTTGTCATTCATCTCGTTTTTACAAGTTCTGCATAAGCACAGATTGTGACCATTAACTGTATTGCTGATGGCGAGACAACGACAGAGAAACATCAATATTAAAGCAAACCTGAGTTACTGCCATCTGTGTGCCTTAACTGGATAGCCGTTAGTGACATCAGCAGTGGGTTAGTTACGGTGTATGTGAGGTCAAATCCAGATCTGTTATCTCCATGAGGGTCTTTAAGGCATTCATTTGGTTCTGCAATGCACATAAGACAGTATATCTCTAAACTTTCTAAAGGTAAACTAAGGAGGCTTTGTGACACTCTTTACCCTGCCAACCACAGCCCTGCATTAGTGAAAACCTTTTTTTTTATATAGCAGCTATAGACATGTACTAGAGATTTTAATATGGGTGGAATTGAACCTTTTCTGTCTTGTGTCATAAAGAGTGAAAGGACGAAGTTGTATCCATTTGTAATGCCTGGCTGAATCTGTGCTTGACTTTTACTCGGACGTTTAAATTTCCAGGTTTGAAGTTGATGAGCATAATCAAAGGATCTCTAGAGTTCTGGGTTAGTGGTAAAATAAGGGGTTCCTCATCTCAAAATTAAAATTATGACCACTAGACTTTAAAATATTCAATTCAAAAATACTTATTAATCCCAAAAGGAAATTAAGTAAATATAAACAAGGTGATGACTAGAGGAATAATTTCTTTATTTGAATGTTTTAATGAATCTTTGCACTTTTTTTTACTATAACCACAAACTTTAGTGTATTTCCCCTTGATGTTTTATGACAGACCAATAAACAGTGGCAGATAATTGAAGGGGAAAAATTTTGCATACTTTTCAAAAATGCTGTATCACAAGCATTCAAGTTACATCCCAATAAATCTGAAATAAAATCCAGACATTATTCAAATATTGAGGTTTGTGGTTGTAGTAGGAAAGTTAGCTATTACTGTACTGATAATTGCAGTTAGCCTTATCACTAACCACATGAATTTACAAATCCCACTGGGTTTAGAGTTGAACCTGGAAGTAAGCTGTATCTGAGGTCTGGGTCTTTCCCACTCACCATAACAACTTCATTTAAAAAGCATTTTAAAACAACTCTAGCTGAGACAAATTCTTTTACATAGCTGCAAACTATTAAAATGAAATAAAACAGACAGGAATGTGTAAATAAGCACAATAATATTGAGAGATTAAACATGATAAAAAAAAAACAATTAAAACAAACAAGGCCAGACCAAGAATTGCTATTGATGAAAACCAAAGAAAAAAAAAGTTTTTAGGAGGAGTTTGAAAAGTAAGCAATGAAGTTCCCTCTTTAAATGCAGAGGTAAGTTATTCCACAACTGAGGAGGAGGGGCCCCCTCTGACCTTCCTTTTGGACCTTAATACATGGGGGAGTTGTTCCTTTTATTGTTAGCCAATCAAAGGAACAGAGAAGGCAAGTAGGGATGTAGACGTGTAGAGAGGTAAGGCAGAGGAAGATCGTTCAAAAACAAATTTAAAGGCAATTTTAAAATGCGTAGGCAATGAGTTCAACCAGGCTAGAAGAGGAGTGACAGGGTACCATTTAAGAGACACATAGCAGCGTTTCAAACCATCTTCCAATGAGAAAACAATGAATGACTGACTCCATGATAGAGGTCAATACAATAATCAAAGTTAGTTACAATAAAAGCATGCATTACTGTTTCAAAGAGTTGCCTGGATGGAAAAGATTTCACTTTTGCTAACTGCTTATGGGATAAAATGAAGACCTAACAACTGCTTTAATTCTAACTGACTCATTTAAATAGCTGCCTTATTTAAAGGTTTAGAGGACGATCTTTTATTTCCGAGTGGATCATCTAAATAGGTGGTCCTCCTAATTGTCTATAATTGTCTATAATTCTGGGGATATGTTTATGTAAGGCCGTTCTATATGCTCATCCTGTTAGCTATCTTTTTTTCCACTTTCGCACTTTCAGCCGGTGGGTCATTGAAGCTCACCTTTCTCACAGTGATTCTTTGGAATTGGCCAAGCTTCATAAAGGAAAAAGGGTCTACAAAGTGTACGAGAAGAAAAGTAAGGCCTAAGAAGAGCCAGATATATCCCGGAATGCTTTGCACGGAGGGAGCTTTCTTTGCAAAGCCTTATGGGATTTGCTGTCAAAGCAGCCCACTGTCACTAAAGGCTGTCGATACCCGAAAGCGGCAACTAATACCAAAGATGGTACAGGCATCGTGCAGTAGAGGAGGAGTTACATGACCAGCGGGCAACAAAAAGCAGCGATCATATGTCCGAACGGTCAGTTTACTGAGTTTGCTATAAAGTCCACTAAATAGTCCCAGCTCAGTAAGCTTGTATGAGCTATGAGAACAGCATATTTTAAACAGGGTGCGCGGAGCAATGGGCTCGTGCATGCTCTTGCACGCGCATTTTGTTTTTAAAGTTGAGAGGGCAAGTCTTTTTAAAAAAATCTTCCACATTACCTTTTAAGTCCAAATCGGTGACAGCAGATTTAAAAGGGCCCAAATTAACTATTTTGGATTAATAAGGGCTGCGTGGTCTAAATGCTATCAATTCTGTTTTCTTTTCATTACAATTCCAGACATGTAGGTTTAGACAAGCTCTAATATTCTCCATGCAATCCAAAAGAGCTTTTATTGTAAAGACATTGTTCTGTTTAAGGGCAGATAGATCTATAAGCAGTCAGTAGAGAATGTAAAATCATAGAATGAAGATAAGAATAAAACTACAGGCAAAAGAGTGAAATGAAAACGGCAGAGTCCCCAAAACTGGGCCTTGTAGGACTTCACAGGATAGAGATAACCAATCAGATGACAAATATTTCATTAACAGCTCCAAAAAAGTTTTTTTTTGTACTAGACCAGATTTGAAACCAGATTGAAATAATTATAGAATGTCACACCTTAGAAAGATTCTAGCTGTCAATACCTTATCTTTTCCAAAAATTTTCAATGAATGGCAGCTTACAGAGATAGAGTGATCTAAACAATTTCTTTTGGAGAAAAGGTTAAAGTAATGCTTATTTAGTTAGTGTAGGAACCACACATTGTTCAGGCTGTTCTTTTAAATACCTGAACAAAGACCTGAGATCTCTTGTTTTCAAACAAACATTTTAATGACTTACAAATTCTAACTGAAAAAAGAGCAGATTTTGTTGATGTCTATATTAAGTGCAAAGAGCCAGTTTGTTTCAACTTTGAGAGATCACTGCTGGCTAACTGCGAAAACTTTGCATTTTGTACTGGGCAGGGTGGTGTGGTCATGGGTAAGACTGGTGCTTCCTTGAGGGAGTGGATAAGCAAAGTTTTTCATATATCCATCATGGCCACTTGTTTTCCAGGAAAAGGAAGGGCTGCTCCCTAAATTAATCTGAATAACACTTTGAATAATATTCTAATGAAGAAGTAGCAATATAACATTGTTAAAAGTTTTTAAAAAAAAGTTGATTATGTGTGCTATATAGGCCCCTAAAAAATCTGTGGATACAGGATCCCATGGGGAACCTAGTAGCTCTAGACCTACCTCACAGTCAGTCTGTGTGTATTTACCTTGTAAATATTAATGCATACATCTCTTGTGAGGTTAAAGAAACCCAAGTACAATTAGCAGTATATGTACAGTACCTCAGTTTGAGAACTGTAAGTTCAAATTTATACATAAAGCTGTCCAACAAGCACTTCCATACAAGAGTCTGTGGAAATTTACAAAGACTTGAAAAGTTTTATTTTCTTGCATGAATAAAGCCTTCAGCCACTTTACCATAAAGAAAATACATGCAATAAATAGGACATGTGGACAAGGCAAACTCCAGCAAATCCTATTTTCAGCACCTCTGAAATTAGACCTAAATTCCCCCCAGAGGGGCTATTAGATGACAAATCCTTGCCATTGACCAGAAACTGCCCTCTGCAAGCTCATGACTGACGTCCTAAACTCTTTGATGTTCCTCGCCACAACAACATCAGCCTTACTTCCTTTACTACGAGAGGGCAAAATGTGTGCTGGGTTACCCTTTTTCTTTAGAACACCCGGAAAGTTCAGGGGAAGGAGAAAGGAGACCCACAGTATTTCAGATCAACCAGATGTTTGCATACAATGCTAACATGTGGAGGCACGCTCTAGCCGTGGGGCTGCATTAATGAAGGTGGAGATCCATTTGGGGGTGCTGATAGGAAGTGGGATGCAGTTTGATAGGCTGCAGAGTACACACACTCTAACCAGGTTACATATGTTAGCAATAACTTCTCCCCGCTGCCATTTCAGTCAGCCAAACACACAGAGCTATGCTGAGGACTTTTAAACTTGTGGGAAATACCTAAGAAATAAAAGAAAGACAGTGTTCCACTTCAACTCTGCACAGTGCTATATTTTAATAAGTTATATTTATAAAATCAAGGTTTAAACACAATTGGGGGGGTTGGGGATAGAAAAGCATCTTCAAGAGAATTTAGAATTTGTGCAGTTTATGACTGGAAACAATGCAGGATCATTGTAATGTTGCTTTCTGAGAGAAAAAAAAGAACCTTCAAATACCAAGAAAAATAATAGAGAAAAATATTAAGTTATTATAGTGTCCTGTGAATTATTATGACTTGCATATTACAGTAAAAGAGAATCTAAGTATTCTGTCTCACTTTTAACATTGTTTTTCTTTCTTTTTGAACATTATGCTAATGTACGTTTTAAGCTCCTTCACAAAAAATCAATTTCGCAAAGGAAACAACAACTGTTGCTTATTATTTATTTTATCTATGCCTTTATCTTTTGTTTATATAACGAAAGAAAACGTTTTGCCATTCAAACAAAAGGTTTTTTTAAAAATGACACTTAAAATAAATTCATCAATCATTCTAGCTCTTTTGTGATTCCTCCTTCACTGGATTTATGGTAAATCAGTGGGTCCTTTCTTGAAGCCATTTCCTGACAGGTGGAGATCATTACATTCATCTGACTTAAATGTCTTGTCTTTCCTATTGTGATGACTGGTGAAAAGAAATAATAATCTGTGATGTGTCATGTTTGCGCTTAAAGTAATAAGTTAACTCTTAAATTCAAAAAGCTATTTTTTTCAAAAGAAAGAGGCTTTAGTTAAATTTTTTCTATAAGACTTATAGAGTGGTACTGGTGAGATGTTAATTATTTTTTCAACAGATTAATGCTTTTCCCAACTAAATAGATAAAGTAAAGTTAAAGATATCTTTCTTTTATATATATATAGTTTATTGTGATTCTTTACCTGATGTTTAAAATTAGTGCAACTAGTCAAAAGGCAAGGGATGCCGTATAATCCAGGATAACCATATACAAAAGAGCAAGGGCTTAGAATAAAATACACAGCAGTTTGCCAAATTTTCTCTGTTGTTATTTATATCTACTACAACATGGGGCAACACTGTGCACTCCTCTTATAACAAAGCACTAGTGTACATGGAGTAGTCCACCTGTCATGCTGAACTGCTTGCTTCTTTGTGTCACATCATAGAATTACCAAGAGGGGGATTATCACTGCTATGTTGTTGCAGTGGCTGAAAAATAGCTGTGTGTTTTGCTGTAAGACTTAATTACTTATCATTATATAGTAATACATTAAATTAACACTTTAGGGAGGTCACGATACAGAGTTTACATAAAATATGACCAAGATAAGTCATGACAGAATATCTCCTGGGCATTAAGCAGAATACATAGTGTGTTAAAGATCAACACATTTTTAACCAAAGCCAAATTGCGTTTACTTATACAGTAAGATTGTATTACAAAAAGAAAGAAAGCCACAAGAGCCATAAAGTGAGCTAAGGAGGACAGAGAGGATCAGGGGTGAATGAAAATGTAAGGACTGCATGGAATGCTCCCGTGTGAACTGTAAATGAACCCCCAAAACCCCAAATCCCCCCAGCTGCTATGCTCTGTTCCTTTACCCTGACACAACCACAAAACACTTGCAGCCCTGAGAGCAGGAATGTCATATTAAGATCTTTACTAGCTACGAAAATGAATATTTATTTCCCACAGGTAGTTCTGAAGAAACATTGTGCTTTGCAAAGGCTTTTACACTTCAATTGAAATTGCAAACTTAAAGGCATTTCACTGAGATGTTCAGTGAACAAGCATCCCGGGTAGAAGTGGAATGAAAATAATACATGCTTGTTTTTCACATATATGCTTCTGAAACTTGTGTGTGTGCAGTTTTACTCAACCCTTTACTCTGACACCCCTATTCAAACCCCAGTGCAATTCATCCAGCTGTTCTGTGAAAGCCTTAGAGGTGTTTTAGCGAACATTAGTGAACGCACAGCCTCATCAGGATCAAAGAATACACCAGAAGTCAAAACATGTGGTTAGATTATAAAACAATGGCCCAATCTGTGGGATAAGGAATGGAAGAGAGCACTGTTCAATTTGGCAGATGAAACCAAAATAAAAAGCTTCAGTTAAACAAAGTATTGAATCATGGACGTTAAAAACATTTGTATTTAGGAGGGGCTGCAAGAAAAGACTACTTGAGGCCTCATGCAGAAATACTCAAGATTTTTTTTAATGATTTTTGTCTTGCATTTTGTGAATGCAAGTCACACTTGCATTTATTCAAAAATATTGAAACGACCAATGGTTTTCCTACTACTTTACAGCTATGCAATACTTTTTGTTGGTCACGTTAATTATCAATAAGACCTTTAATTTTGTGGTTAAAATGTGACACTATATACCAAAGTTCAAGTGGTACAAAAACTTATGGAAGGCAATATATACTAACCAGTGATTCTGTTTAGTAAATCTTTTCTCTTTCTTGGTATGGATATTTACTATGCTGTAACAGGATAAATATTTTTTTTTTGTTTTTAATTAAAACGACAATGAAAACAAAGGCAAAAAAGAAAGAGGTTTTCTTTGAGTGTCAGCTGTAAGTTCAGTACCTCTTTGTTGAGCTATCACTGTTGTTTTTCTGAATTTGTGTCATCTGTCATCAGTGAAATGTCACATTAGTCTGGTGCTGACTGCAGGTAATGATAACCAGTTGTGTAGTAAGAATGGGATTTAAAGGGCCTAAGAAGATTTAATGCCTTGTTTGTTTTTCTATGTGCTCTCTTAGAGGTACTCTCAGCCTCGCTAGCGAGAGTGTTATGATTAGTGTGTTTTGCATGGGTAGGAACACTCCCTCTCCAACATCAAGCAGGCCTTTTCCCTCTACTTCTTTCTCCGTCCTTCATTTACATACTTTTCTCCGTCCCTCTCCTCCTTCTTTACCTTCCTACTTTTCGCTCTTTATGTCTGCATGTTTCCGCCTCCTTCTTTCTTCTGTCTCTCTTCTCCCAGTGGAGTTGTATGCATTCCTTCCAGGAGGGGCGGAGGTGTCTGTGATCCGGATAAGGACCAGACCTTCTCCTCATGCTCACCCTCGACTCTCACTCCCTTCCCTGGGAAAATGGGCGCACCACCTCCTCCCTTACAGGGCACCAGCTCAGTTTTGGATGAGCTGCAAGTCATGGCAGCAGAGATTTAACATGATTTTTTTTTTTTTTTTGCTGTTATTGCACAAGCCCCCAACCTTGAACCTCACTCTCTACTCCTTTACACCAACGCTGGTTGGCAGGAGCAGGTCTAGATCCAGGCTGCTAAAGGCCAGTAGAGCAGGCTACTGTTAAGGTGTGCTAAAAAGGTGAAAAATTGAATTCAGCAGTTGAAAAAAATTGGATAGCCAGAAAGAAATGAATGCTTACACGCAAAAACTCGACACTTTACCTAATCATTCAGTTTGCATTCACAAAGACTTAGAGCTTTTTTCATTCCCCCTCCCCTTGTATTTTGTAATTGGCTCGCTTCCTGGTGCAGTGGCAGACAGCAGCCACGACAGCGGCTGCCCTGTCGGTCCATTGATCTTTCATCAGCACATAGAGTTAAAGCTGAAGGCATAAGAGGAAAAGCTAGAGAGGCAGCCCCTCGTTTTATGGCAGCCCGCTGGAGCCTGCCGAGGATTGTTCCCTGCTTCCTTAAATTGTTTTTCATTGAGTCCGGGTGCAGCGCTTTGCTGCTTGGAGGAGAATGAGGTGGATTGGCGCAGACATTTAGGGGAGCACGTAACTGCCACAGTCTGGGTAGGTGAATAGAATGGTGTGTTTTCAGTTTGTTTCAGTCTTCTAGGTTTAATTATGGGTTTATGTGACATCTCTACATTGTTTTCTGTTCCAAAGCACAGACTGGACCTCTTGCAGGCCTGTTGTTGGGAGAGTGACGCTAACAGCTGAACTTTAATCTAACCGGATTATTTTTTTTATTGTATATCTTTGGCTGCAAATTAAAATATATATTATATTTGGAAAACATTAAACAGTGATGATTGTACAACTAAAACACTTTAAAAAAAAACTAATTAATTTCTA
Organism: Cyprinodon variegatus; assembly: GCF_000732505.1. Classification (NCBI taxonomy): domain Eukaryota; kingdom Metazoa; phylum Chordata; class Actinopteri; order Cyprinodontiformes; family Cyprinodontidae; genus Cyprinodon; species Cyprinodon variegatus. Next base: position 199,211 of record NW_015150671.1, read on the forward strand.
TTTGAGACACTTGACATATTTGCTCAATTTGTATGAATGTCAGCGGTCAAGGGAGAGAAAAAAAAATCTGTGCACAGGTGTGGTCCAATGAATCTCTCGATAATATCCTTGCGATCTGAGCTTTAGCTGTCATGTCATATGGGCCTTGCCTCGGTCATCTAACCGATATGTGATACTGGGAGCCTTCTTTGACATCTGCTCCATAGGGATCTTGTCCGAGAGAGGTAGGGAAACAGATTTCAGATCAGCAGATCCATTTTCACAGGACTCTGAATATTTCATGTAGAGGTTTCTTGTAGCAGGCACACAGATATGATAAATAACAACAACCCCATCCAGCTACACATGTACTGGAAAATCTTTTAAGATAGATTTAAGAAGAAAAAAACAGGGATGTAAGAAGAAAATTAAGATGAATTAGGGGTAGATTACACATTTTACAGCAAAAATCTGCATAGTTAAAATGTTCAATAAAACTCAATGTCATTTATATGGTAATAAAAAAAAAATTGTGTTAAAACAACGTACATGGGACCGGGTTAGAGGGTAGCTGTATCTGCCTTCTGTTTCAGGTTGTAGTATGCAAATGTTTAATGTAAGGTTACAATAACAACACAATCCAGTAAGTTAATGTCGACACATGCTCGAGCAGTACACTGTACAGATATGAGGGAAACACCAGAGTTAATACATGAACTGACTTGTTCGCTCAGATTACTAGATATATTGAGTTACATCAGCTGCCGTCATGCTATATCATAAAATTTCCTGAAACAAACATATCTAAAAAAAACATTTAAACATGGATGACCCCATTAAAGCAGACAGTAAATCAATCCTGACCAACAGCGCTTACAACGCAAAAAGATGTCTCCCTCCCTCTTATAGCAAAACCCCAAACCAACCCTTACAACTTCACCCACAGAAAGGATGCCATTTCACCAACTATCTTTGAATACACTCCTTTCACAAATACGTTGTAGAAACCTAAGCCATTCCGGGCCGCTGTATGTGTTTATTAAGTACGCTCCTGGACTGGCTTACTCCCAAGATGGCTGTAACTGAGAGATTTGTTCATGTAGGCATTAGGTCTGGCTATCAGTGGTGAATTATTTATTGAAAAATATCTTCCAGTCCTTGACGGATGAGAGAGTATGTAGGACTACTAACTGATTCTTCTATATTTGTAGGGTAGATGGTTTGATTCTGAAGCTTGGCATATCGAATATTAAAAGAAATGCAAAAGAAAATCTGTTTTTCTAAAAAATAAAAAATGTTGGTGGAATACTGATATCAGAGACAAAATGACAGTCGGCAATACATGTGATACATTACATGTGGGATATCTTTTTAAAATAAAACCTAGACCTCCTATTGACTGTGGTAATATTTACGTTCCTATTCAACTTATTTTTTAAACCAAAATTATAAAGCATTAAAAAGCAAAATAGTATCTGATTAAAATGTTTGATGGATAGATTTCTAAATGCACAATTTCCATTGCTGTTATTTATTCTAAAGTTCTTGCAATAGCAGATTAGGCACACAATGTGGTGGGACTGGTTTTATTTCAGTGTCAGAGATTTAGTCACAAAAGGAGGATTATGCAACTCCACCCTGTTTTCAGATGTCATTTTTAGATTAATGGCACAGTAGGCTGCATCTGGACCAGGAAACATAAAAGTCAGGTCATGCCAATTATTAAGACACTGAAGGGGTGCCTGGGTACAACAGGGGAGCAAAATAAGAAATGAGAAAAAATCGAGCAGAAATGACAAGTGTTATTTACAAAGTAAATTCTAATTATATTAATAGCGCTTTAACTGTTATAATTGTAGCATATGTATTGCCAGGAAATAATAGGCAAAAACAATCTTGATCTCTCTGCATATTTTTCAAAATAGCAAACTGTATTTTAAATACCTTATACTAAATTTCCCTTGTATGTCTTGTACATATGTAGAAAATGACAATAAAAGCTGACTTGACTTGACTTGACTAAAAACCTACTGATTTGATATTGTAGCACATGCATCTTTCACCCCTATAGTCAGTTAAGATAAGTCAACACTGTCTTGCTTTACCTAAACAGGACGGCCTAGGATTATTTGACCGTAGGGCAAGCAATTAAAATTTGCTGAAAAAACTGAAAACTGAAAAAAATTACTAAAATAAAATATTAAAAAACAGATAAACTTATGAAGATTTTCATTTTTTTTCTTTTTAATTTGTCTACCAATATATGCCTATGATATATGTCTGTGTTAGAGAATGGAGTGGGGAGCAGCCTATTTAGTAACCAGTGCCGCCCACACTGGAGCTAATTAGTCATATTTCTAATATATGTTTATGGGCTTTATATAATCAATAATTTTTCTTCCTGAAACAGCAATGAAAAATATCCATGGATGTCCAGTGTTTGAAGAACATCCTCTGCTTACAGGACCAATAGAAATAAAACTGGTGGACTGTTTCTTTTGACAACATTATTGGAGCCAAAGGCACTATTTATGTCCAAGATAAAGTCAAAAATGAACAAAAAGGAGACACAAGTCTCACCCAGTTGGACAGGAAATTCAGTTATCGTCCATATCTCCTCTGCCAAATTTAAATCACAAGTGATTTGCTCAAACTCGCATAAATCACATTTGGTAATTTTCTTTGTCTCCATTATTGCGTTAGGTTTTTTTTTTTTTTATGTTTTTGGTCGTCAGTGATAGAGAAATAGAGACAGACAGAGAGGCCTGGCTATTGTCCTTCAATGGCAAGCCATTCTGCAAATCACCGCTTTCTGTTTGCTCTCGCTGTCTTTCCCACTCTCCTTCTGTATTCCCTCATGGGCTTCGGTGAATGGAAGACTTCCTTTTATAATTTCCAGGTTTTTACATACCCTGCCAATTCCAAGACATCTCAGCATAAGAACCACCGAATGGGTCAGCGACTGAATGAGAGGTTTGCTAAATGAGGAAGAAGCAACATTTAACCCATATGCCAGGATTCATGACATAAATCTATTAACCCTTATTTATAATTTAACAACAACAGACACTGTTTCTTTTGAATTGTTGGAGCTAAAGATCTCTATGAATCATGTGAAAGGACTGATAAACATCTTGTGATCTCTGCCTCTTATATTTATATGATAATAATTTACCCTTATTCATTGTCTTTGAAAAAAAAAATGTGACATCCCATAGAGGGTATAATTTGAGAGCAGCTCTTCTGCTAGGCTAACCTCATTTAAAAATGGCTGTTCAGCAAGATGTAACTCCAGTTAACATGTCATTTGGGGTTTTGTAAACTTCAGCTGTAATTTGAATATATTACTCCCTGACTCATGACAGGTTGATCTGAAATATATGATAGTAACCAAACCTCCATTAGCCATTTTATATCATGTCCCATTGAAAGAAAAAATAGATATTTTCTCTGATGCATCTTTTTAGCAGATAAATAATAGGGCAAATTTGAATGTTAACTAACAATTTTAATTATGTGCATTAAAACTGTGAAATAGCCGAGGATGTCCTGATCCTCTGACCTACTCCAGATCTGATTTTGAGGGCTTGTAATTCCCAGCAAAAGGGTGGGGTAGGGTCGGAGAGGGGATAAGGCGGGCGGTATGAGCTCCATGCTGCCTGTGTGTCACACTGAGGAAGATCATTTCCCCTTCTAAGGCTTAAAATTCACTTGCAAGACTGCCCAGACACCGCTGTGGTCAGCAAAGTGACCTGTGAAGGAAACCAACTGTGTCAGTGGGTATGTTTGAAGGGAAAGAGAAAATGGCTGATTAGTGTGCCTAGGTTTGAAAAACAGAAGTTGACATTCCCGTTAATACTGATGTCTGTAGAATCACTTATACATTGCAGGAGACCCCCAACTTTTAACACTTAATTTGGAGCCCTTTCAACTTCCACTCACAAAAGCTTAACAAAAGCTCAAAATCTCATTTTTTCCATGTTTAAATGAATCTGTATAGTAGATAACAACATGTAAATAGATAAAAGTACCAAATGATGTGCATTATTTTGTTTTACATCAAAACTGCCTGTAGTAATACATTAATTCAAAAAATCTGGTAAAATACTTGCTGCAGCTGTTATTTAGATACATTTTTTGTAGTCTCTATAACACAGGGTATTTGGTGCATTCAATTTTAGGGAGAGAAACAGGAGCTCAGCTCTGGGAAATAATTTCCACCCAGTAGAATAACAGCCAATTGCGGTGGAACAAAAAAATTCAGTCAGGTTTACTCTTTGTTTTGATGCTAGTTTCTATTATAGGTACTCTACAACATATATATATATATATATATATATATATATATATA